>NC_136009.1:31252741-31315391 GCF_048128805.1 Centroberyx gerrardi
ACTGCAGTACTACAGGAGTAAGGCAGTACTACAGGAGTAAGGCAGTACTACAGGAGTAAGGCAGTACTACAGGAATAAGGCAGTACTACAGGAGTACTGCAGTACTACAGGAGTAAGGCAGTACTACAGGAGTAAGGCAGTACTACAGGAATAAGGCAGTACTACAGGAGTACTGCAGTACTAAGATAAGATAAGATAAGATAAGATAAGACAGCACTTTATTAATCCCTTGGGGAAACACTACAGCAGTACAGCAGTACTTACTTGCACTGGGCGTGGTAATACTTAATGAGGTTCTGCAGCAGGTCGACTCCCTTCTTGGTTTTGATCTCATTGACTTTGATCAGGTACTGTTGGACAGAACACAGAACACAGAACACAGAACACAGAGAACACAGAACACAGAACACAGAGAACACAGAACACAGAACACAGAACACAGAGAACACAGAACACAGAACAGAGAACAGAGAACACAGAACACAGAACACAGAGAACACAGAACACAGAACACAGAACACAGAGAACACAGAACACAGAACACAGAACACAGAGAACACAGAACACAGAACACAGAACACAGAGAACACAGAACACAGAACACAGAACACAGAGAACACAGAACACAGAACAGAGAACAGAGAACACAGAACACAGAACACAGAGAACACAGAACACAGAACACAGAACAGAGAACAGAGAACACAGAACACAAAAAAATGTTTACTGTAATTACACTAATGTCTCTGAACTAATGTGCTGATGATTTATTGATGGGAAAATGATACACGTAGCTTTCATATATTTTAACACACACACACCTCACACACACACACACCTCACACACACACACACACACCTCACACACACACACACACACACCTCACACACACACACACACACACACACACCTCACACACACACCTCACACACACCTCACACACCCACACACCTCACACACACACACACACCTCACACACCCACACACACACACACACACCTCACACACCCACACACACACCACACACACCACACACACCTCACACACCTCACACACCCACACACACACCTCACACACCTCACACACCTCACACACCTCACACACACACACACACACACACACACACACACACCTCACACACACACACACCTCACACACCTCACACACACACACACACACACACCTCACACATCTGCAGCTGGAACAGCCTCCTCTCCTTCTCCATCTCCTCGGCGATCTCGGCTCCGGTGATCTCGGTGCGGATCATCCCGTGTTGCTTAGCGTGTTCCCTCTTCTCCTTCTCTATCTTAGTGCTGGAAACACATACGATTATCATGCTTACGTCTTTATATCATTAACTGTGTTTAATATTCTTATGTAACATGTTCTGGAGGTGTAACAGTCAGTTCTGTTATTTATATTCCGTCTTTCTTTGATGTATGCTGTTACTATTGGATACTGAAACAACCATTTCAATTTCATCTGATCTGATCTGATGTGGACTGTCATCTCTCAGTTTGTATTGCTCAGTAATGTTTTCATCAGTGAGGCTGCTGATGCCTCTAATGTCTTCTGTGACGCAGTGAAACTGGACGAGGAAGGAAACTCATTCTGAGACCTTTAACTGCAAACTTTCCATTTTCTCCAACATCTGACTGATGAGAATAAACAGAGGTGATGATTTGAAAGTGATTTGAGTTTCCCTGTCAGTGCAAACAATTTCTATTAACCTATTATGCAAAACAAATCTTCATAATCTTGTCAGAATGCTTTCCTGTGATCAACTGATCATCCTGGGAAAAAATGGAGCCTGACCTAACCTGTTGGAAGAAAGGTCAAAGTTCATGTGAAGTTCAGTCTGGGTGGGAGAAGACGAGTGAAGATGTTACAGATTTTAAAGCGTCATGTCAACAAAATGACTCACAACTTGGTTTCGTAGTCTTTCCAGGCTTTTTCGAAAGGTTTCTTTATATCCTGAAGGAGAGAAGAAGAAGACTCAATTCTCTTCACTTTCCACACCAAACGACACTTAGTAGAAGTAAGTAAAGTAAAATATGGAAAAGCTAAAACAGAAATGCCTTGAGAAAATAAAAATAATCTAAAACTAACAAACACTCTCTGAAAACAAACTGAAATCACATTAGCTGGTTCCAAACTAAACTAAAGTGAAAATGCTAAAGGTTTATGTTTCTGTTTGAGTCCAGAGAGAGAGCAGAGTGTCTGACTGGAGAATTATCTCCCAGCTGAAGGGAAACTCCAGCAGTTATAGAAGCAAAATATTACAATATTTCAAAAATGATCGATCCAGAAAAAAAATCACCATTTTCAGCTGTGGAGCCCAAATATATTATACTGTACTACATACTGACACAAACCAAAACTAACTGCTAAATCAAAACATGAAACTATAATAACTTAATCAACTCAAATAATAATAATAATAATAATAACAACCATTCTTACCCCTTTAACTCCTTTCAGATCTCCCTTCAACAAGGAGTCCAGAGTGAAAATTACATTATGACTGAGACTCTGGAGCTGAGGAGGAGAGGAGGAGAGGAGGAGAGGAGAGGAGAGGAGAGGAGGAGGAGAGAGGAGAGGAGGAGAGGAGAGGAGGAGGAGAGAGGAGAGGAGAGGAGGAGAGGAGGAGAGGAGGAGAGGAGAGGAGAGGAGAGGAGAGGAAAGGAGGAGAGGAGAGGAGAGGAGAGGAGAGGAGAGGAGAGGAGAGGAGAGGAGGAGGAGAGAGGAGAGGAGGAGGAGAGGAGAGGAGGAGAGGAGAGGAGAGGAAAGGAGGAGGAGAGGAGAGGAGGAGACAACACAAGACAAAAAAACAAATTAGATATGTTACAGTTTACACTATATTAAATATAGAATACACTTTATTAGGTTGACTGACAGGATGATTGACAGGTTGGTTGACAGGTTGATTGACAGGTTGATTGACAGGTTGATTGACAGGTTGATTGACAGGTTGGTTGACAGGATGATTGACAGGTTGGTTGACAGGATGATTGATAGGATGATTGACAGGATGATTGACAGGTTGGTTGACAGGATGATTGACAGGTTGATTGACAGGATGATTGACAGGTTGATTGACAGGTTGACAGCTGACTCACCAGGTTCTTCAGCAGAGCTGCCAGCTCCTTAACGAGGCAGGAGAACTTAACGAAGGCTGATCCCAGTTCAGCGTTGTTTCCTCCGAGTCGCTCCAGCGCCTGGCTGAAGCTCTCCTGGTTCCCAACATGTTCTGCAGGGAACAAACACAGCTGAGACACAGTAACCAGTAGAACCAGCAGAACCAGTACAGGACCAGTACCCACCCAGTACCAACCCAGTACCAAATGAGTACCCACCCAGTACCAACCCAGTACCCACCTAGTACCAACCCTGTACCCACCTAGTACCAACCCAGTACCCACCCAGTACCAACCCAGTACCCACCTAGTACCAACCCAGTACCCACCTACTAGCCACCCAGTACCAACCCAGTACCCACCTAGTACCAACCCAGTACCCACCCAGTACCAACCCAGTACCCACCTAGTACCAACCCAGTACCCACCTACTAGCCACCCAGTACCAACCCAGTACCCACCTAGTACCAACCCAGTACCCACCCAGTACCAACCCAGTACCCACCTAGTACCAACCCAGTACCCACCTAGTACCAACCCAGTACCCACCTAGTACCAACCCAGTACCCACCTAGTAGCCACCCAGTACCAACCCAGTACCCACCTAGTACCAACCCAGTACCATTAACTACATCATATACATCATTAACTAGATTACACACATCATATACCATACTACACAAACACACTCTCACCTATAGGCAATTTAGAGTCTTCAATCCACCTGACCTGCATGTTTTTGGACTGTACCCACCTAGTACCAACCCAGTACCCAACCCAGTACCCACCTAGTACCAACCCAGTACCCAACCCAGTACCCACCTAGTACCAACCCAGTACCCAACCCAGTACCCACCTAGTACCAACCCAGTACCCAACCCAGTACCCACCTAGTACCAACCCTGTACCCACCTAGTACCAACCCAGTACCAACCCAGTACCCACCTAGTACCAACCCAGTACCCAACCCAGTACCCACCTAGTACCAACCCAGTACCCAACCCAGTACCCACCTAGTACCAACCCAGTACCCAACCCAGTACCCACCTAGTACCAACCCAGTACCCAACCCAGTACCCACCTAGTACCAACCCAGTACCCAACCCAGTACCCACCTAGTACCAACCCAGTACCCAACCCAGTACCCACCTAGTACCAACCCTGTACCCACCTAGTACCAACCCAGTACCAACCCAGTACCCACCTAGTATCAACCCAGTACCAACCCAGTACCCAACCTTTACCTTGACCAGAGTTGTAGATGGCTTTAACTGACTTCTTCACCTTCTGGAGCGCTGTCCGGTCCTGATCCAGAGCCTGGAGAGAGAGACAGAGAGAGAGAGACAGAGAGAGAGAGAGAGAGAGAGAGAGAAGAGAGTCACTGTCTGTTAGGAGAGAGAGAGAGAACATAACTAGTCAGAAACTAAATCATCACAAAAGTGAGATTTTATCTCTGGACGTTACAATATTTTGGTCCAAATAAACCTGAGATGTTTTTAACATTAATATCTCACTAGTTCAACATTAAAGATGCAATAAGCAATTTTCTGACCACTAGAGGGTCGACAGAAACTGCAACATATTTGTAAATAAAGCACAGCAACGCCACTGCACTACAGAGGCCCATAAGGACAAACCTAGCAAAGCAGCGTGCATAAAGGCTAACAGCTAAGCTAACTGTACCTACGGAGAAGTCTCACCAGTCTCACTTTGACTGATCTCTCTTCTGCTGAAGGTCACATGTCCCACAATGACAAGTGAAGAGGCAGGTAGCACGTTTACCGGTTTAACAAGTCTACTCCCTCGCTTCATCGATTCCGCCATGACAATTTCTTTCAGGGATGGGAGGGGGAGAGCGAGGGAGGAGCCAAGCTAGTTTTAAAAACATGAAATGATGATGGAGCGGGAGGAGCTTTGAAAAGAAGAGAAACAGCAACACAGCTGGATGTTGGTTTATATCATTATGTCTCAATGAAATTTCCACACATTAGGTTAGGAATGGTTTGAAGGTCTGATAGTGCTTATTGTGGGTTTAAAGTCACACTACTAAAACATTAATATCTCACTACTTAAATATTAATATCTCACTACTTTAACATTAATATCTCACTACTTAAACATCAATATCTCACTACTTAAACATCAATATCTCACTACTTTAACATTAATATCTCATTACGTTAACAGTAACACCAATACATTGAGAGCAGACTCTGGTCTGCTTGCGGTTCCTGGAAACAGAAGCAGAGTGAGAGCTCTCTGCTTTTCCTCCTCTCATCTCTGACTGCCTGAGTGCTTTAACTGCTTTAATGGTTTAATGACATCACTTCCTGTGGAAGTGGCCTAAGTAAGAACCAAAGTGGTTGTGGAGTGCTGAGTCAGCTGCTGGATCCTGCTGGACGGATGAGTGTTTGATGTTCTGACATCATCGTCCTCCAGCCAACCAGATCACTGTGATTTGGACTTTTATTGACTGTAATCTGTTCCATTTGTTGTCCTGGTTAAATAAAGTTTAAATAATTAAAGGTAAAATAAACTGATAGAAATAAAATGTGTGTGAACAGAAAGTCTGCTCAGTTTTACTGTTTCAGCTTCTATTCTATTCTATTCTGGGGGGACCAGATGTGATGCCGTTCCCGTGCTGATGGCTGACTCTGTTGCCACGGCAACCTGGCCAGGGGATGTAGGTCGTCAGGGCAACCATGTGGTGTGACCTGCAGCGCCACGCCGACCTTCATCATCATCACCATCATCATCCATATATGGAACCAATCTGGTGCTACTACTAATACTGCACAGACACTACAACTCTCCACTGAGACCAGTAGACCTCAGGACACTACAACTCTCCACTGAGACCAGTAGACCTCAGGACACTACAACTCTCCACTGAGACCAGTAGACCTCAGGACACTACAACTCTCCACTGAGACCAGTAGACCTCAGGACACTACAACTCTCCACTGAGACCAGTAGACCTCAGGACACTACAACTCTCCACTGAGACCAGTAGACCAACTCTCCACTGAGACCAGTAGACCTCAGGACACTACAACTCTCCACTGAGACCAGTAGACCTCAGGACACTACAACTCTCCACTGAGACCAGTAGACCTCAGGACACTACAACTCTCCACTGAGACCAGTAGACCTCAGGACACTACAACTCTCCACTGAGACCAGTAGGCCTCAGGACACTACAACTCTCCACTGAGACCAGTAGACCTCAGGACACTACAACTCTCCACTGAGACCAGTAGACCAACTCTCCACTGAGACCAGTAGACCTCAGGACACTACAACTCTCCACTGAGACCAGTAGACCTCAGGACACTACAACTCTCCACTGAGACCAGTAGACCTCAGGACACTACAACTCTCCACTGAAACCAGTAGACCTCAGAACACTACAACTCTCCACTGAGACCAGTAGGCCAACTCTCCACTGAGACCAGTAGACCTCAGGACACTACAACTCTCCACTGAAACCAGTAGACCAACTCTCCACTGAAACCAGTAGACCTCAGGACACTACAACTCTCCACTGAAACCAGTAGACCTCAGGACACTACAACTCTCCACTGAAACCAGTAGTAATGAAACAGCAGCTAGTGATTCTTCCAGTAAGTGGTGGTGCTAGACAGAGCCTTCCCACAATGCATCACAACACTCTACTGTTTGATTGTATTATGTTTGTGTCACATCAGGTCGCCCTCTGCTGGACACAAACAGAAAAACCATCTGATGTTTAGTTAGACAGCTCTAACAGGTGATACTGATCGTGACGTAGCATCAAACTGAATCTGATTGGAAAATAAATGCTGGGATGATGGGTTTGTTTTTTTTTTTTTTTTTTTTTTTTTTTTTTGGGGGGGGGGGGGGCAGCTTTGTTTCAAAGATGATCAAATGAATCCAGCAATGAAATCAAACAAGACGAAACAAGCTGCATTCATTCCTATCGTCTCTCTCTCTCTCTCTCTAAACAGGTTGAACACTAAAGTCTCTACCAGGTCAAACAGCAGTGGAGAGCGGTGACCTCTGACCTCTGACCTCCAGTCAAACAAACACCAAAATGAGGGAAAAAAGAAACATTTTCAGAAAAGCATTCATTAATGTTTTTTTTTCCCTTTTTCTCTCCTTTTTTAAAGTGACACTCTGCCTGATGCTCAGTGTGACTTTATATCAGAAGGATTTCCCTCAGTGTGATGAAGCAGGTGAACTGGGTTTCTGTATTAATATCACTATAACAGCTGAGCAGCGAACATGCAGATAGTCTGTCTGAATATAAATAGGTGTGGGTCAGGCCTGCTGGGCTCAGTGGACCAGATACAGGCTGAGACAGACAGAGGGACAGACAGGCAGAAGGAGACAGGCAGACAGACA
Organism: Centroberyx gerrardi; assembly: GCF_048128805.1. Taxonomy (NCBI): domain Eukaryota; kingdom Metazoa; phylum Chordata; class Actinopteri; order Beryciformes; family Berycidae; genus Centroberyx; species Centroberyx gerrardi. Next base: position 31,260,263 of record NC_136009.1, read on the forward strand.
GACCGGCAGAGGGACAGACAGGCAGACAGACAGACTTCCCCGCAGCTCCAACACGGGGACGGGATGGAGCCTGGCGCGCATATGTGACGTTCTCTCTGACGGAAAACCGTCAAACAGAACTCCATTCAGAAATCTGGCTGTTTAAACGTTTCTTGCTCATCGGCGAACAAACATTAACCGTAAAACATTATTCAAAACCTTTCTGAAAAAATAAGAGCCACTCTTTAATACGGCTATCATATAATCCACCAAGCATTACATACTTCAAATCAATTTCAACTTTTGCAATCGGTTCGCTTGCTATTCCTTCAATCGTCTTCTACCAAAACGGACCGTGGAGAGCGGTAGAGAGAAGTGGGAAGCAATTACAAAAGTTGTGATTTTGTTGGAATAACGTGCTGCTTGGTGGGTTGTATGTAGGCCGAATTGAAGACTGGCTCCTAATTATTGAAATTAGGTTTTAAGTCTTATTATATGACATCTTTACCTTCTCCGACAAGTAAGAAAACTTTAAATATTGTTTTTTTTTATGGAGTTTGGCGTCAATCTCATTTAGCATTTAGAAACAGCAGCAACTGGTCTGATGCACACAGATATCAGTTCAAATCAAAGTGCACTGATGTTTTCTAAAGGTTTAATTCTGGACAGACAGACAGACAGAAAGGCAGACAGAGATAGACAGGCAGACAGACAGACAGACAGGCAGGCAGACAGACAGACAGACAGACAGACAGACAGACAGACAGACAGACAGGCAGGCAGACAGACAGACAGACAGACAGACAGCAGCTCCTCTCTCACCTCCTCCAGGATGCTGACGGTGTTCCTGCAGCTGTGCAGCCGGGTGGTGAAGCTGGACGTGGTCGGGGAGTTGTAGTCCTCCGTGGTCTCCGACAGGAAGTCGCACACCGAGATCTGGTCCGGCATCCTGCCGCGGGGACGAGGCTCCGACAAACCCCGAGAAAACACACCGAGCCCGGGCGGGCGGCCGACAGCCTGCTGCAGGAGGAGGATGGAAACCGGGAGGAGAAGACCCACCCCGCGCGCTGCCTCCGCTGCTAACCGGGTCACACCGACCGGACCGACAGAGTCTCCATGTCTCCAGCCGCGGCGGGAACTGAGTGAAATAAACAGAAAAGCTGCGCGTGTTATTTCTGCTGAGGATGATTCATCTCCTCTGTCCTCCCTGTTCCTTTCTCTCCGTCTTCTCACCACTGTCGAGTTACACGCAACAAACAACAGCACTTCCGGCTACGCGTTTCAAAATAAAAGCCGTGTTGGCGAACTCGATGTTTTGCTGCAACGTTTGTAGTACTACTCACTGATCTATAATTAAGTATATTATAGATCAGTGGTAGGAATATGAAATACTAAGAAATATAGAAATGACAAAAATTTAAATATTTTTTTAAGGAGTCTGTAATGATAATATCACTATCACAGCTGAGCAGCGAACATGCAGATAGTCTGAAGACTATCTTTTTACCCCAAAATATCCTTTTCACAGCATGTCGGTCTATGTTACATGAATATAATTTTAATTTTCACTTATTTCAAAATGCACACAGATCTAGTTCATTAACATTAGTCTCCCTGCAGGGGCCATTAATAACCCTTTCATCTCACCTCACCTCACCTCATCTCACCTCACCTCACCTCACCTCATCTCATCTCATCACATCTCACCTCACCTCACCTCATCTCATCTCACCTCACCTCACCTCATCCCATCTTTTCTTGTATTTCGGCCTGTCCTCTATAGTCTCCATTCTTTTATCTTCTGAATGGAATCTGGTTTCTGTTCCAGCTGCAGATGTGTGAGGTACCAGTGTGTGTGTGTGTTGGGGGGGGGGGGGGTGTCTCTATTTGTATATGTATATTTTTTTATTTTGATTTTTATCGATGTGATGTGTATTTTGCACTACTTCTTATGTATTTTCCTGTTGTATAAAGCACAGCGAGTTTGCTTGAAGTTTAAATTTGACTTGAACTTTTATTTTGAGGCCAAATCACTTGACTTCCGGTTTGATCTTGTCTCATTCCGGGAACTTGACGCTCCTCCATGACGAGATAAAGGAGGAGGCAGTGCGCATGCGTCAGACCCCAGGCTAATAATGAAGAGAAAACAGAAAATGCAGCAATAAATGCATCAGATCACCTGATCTATTCTGGAAACAGTCAAATTAATGTTTCCATATAAACATGTCTGTAGCACTACCTGTCTGTAGTAGTGTCTGTCTGTAGTACTACCTGTCTGTAGTAGTGTCTGTCTGTAGTACTACTACTACTACCTGTCTGTAGTAGTGTCTGTCTGTAGTACTACTACTACTACCTGTCTGTAGTAGTGTCTGTCTGTAGTACTACTACTACCTGTCTGTAGTAGTGTCTGTCTGTAGTACTACTACTACTACCTGTCTGTAGTAGTGTCTGTCTGTAGTACTACTACTACCTGTCTGTAGTAGTGTCTGTCTGTAGTACTACTACTACTACCTGTCTGTAGTAGTGTCTGTCTGTAGTACTACTACTACCTGTCTGTAGTAGTGTCTGTCTGTAGCACTACCTGTCTGTAGTAGTGTCTGTCTGTAGTACTACTACTACTACCTGTCTGTAGTAGTGTCTGTCTGTAGTACTACTACTACCTGTCTGTAGTAGTGTCTGTCTGTAGTACTACTACTACTACCTGTCTGTAGTACTACCTGTCTGTAGTAGTGTCTGTCTGTAGTAGTACTACTACTACCTGTCTGTAGTAGTGTCTGTCTGTAGTACTACTACTACCTGTCTGTAGTAGTGTCTGTCTGTAGTAGTGTCTGTCTGTAGTACTACTACTACCTGTCTGTAGTAGTGTCTGTCTGTAGTACTACTACTACTACCTGTCTGTAGTAGTGTCTGTCTGTAGTACTACTACTTGTCTGTAGTATTGTCTGTCTGTAGTACTATCTGTCTGTAGCATTACCTGTCTGTAGCACTACCTGTCTGTAGTACTGCCTGTCTGTAATACGACTACTTCTCTGTATTACTACTACCTGTAGTAGTGTATGTCTGTAGTACTACCTGTCACCAGGTTCTCCACGTGTTCTTCCTGCGTTCTCCCCGTGTTCTCCCCGTGTTCTTCCTGTGTTCTCCCCGTGTTCTCCCTGTGTTCTTCCTGTGTTCTCCCTGTGTTCTTCCTGTGTTCTCCCTGTGTTCTCCCTGTGTTCTCCCTGTGTTCTCCCCGTGTTCTCCCTGTGTTCTTCCTGTGTTCTCCCTGTGTTCTCCCCGTGTTCTCCCTGCGTTCTCCCCGTGTTCTTCCTGCGTTCTCCCCGTGTTCTCCCTGCGTTCTCCCCGTGTTCTTCCTGCGTTCTCCCCGTGTTCTTCCTGCGTTCTCCCCGTGTTCTTCCTGCGTTCTCCCCGTGTTCTCCCTGCGTTCTCCCCGTGTTCTTCCTGCGTTCTCCCCGTGTTCTTCCTGCGTTCTCCCCGTGTTCTTCCTGCGTTCTCCCTGTGTTCTTCCTGTGTTCTTCCTGCGTTCTCCCCGTGTTCTCCCTGTGTTCTCCCCGTGTTCTTCCTGTGTTCTCCCTGTGTTCTTCCTGCGTTCTCCCCGTGTTCTCCCTGTGTTCTTCCTGTGTTCTCCCTGTGTTCTTCCTGCGTTCTCCCCGTGTTCTCCCTGTGTTCTTCCTGTGTTCTCCCCGTGTTCTTCCTGTGTTCTCCCCGTGTTCTCCCTGTGTTCTTCCTGTGTTCTCCCTGTGTTCTTCCTGTGTTCTCCCCGTGTTCTCTCCATGTTCTCTATGTGTTCTCCCCGTGTTCCCAGTGCATGCTGGGATAGCTCCAGCCCCCTGTGACCCTGAATAGAAATAAGCGGCTCTGTCAGATGATTTAGAAACTCAACGGTCCAGAAGGATAAAAATTCAAATAATATAAAACCAAATTAAAAAAAATCCAACTTGAGTCATTTGTGTTTGATGAGCTGAAGCAGGAAGTGACGCAGCTCCTGCAGCCAATCAGACTCTCTGATCTGATTTAAACTACATTTCCCTGAAGGCGCCACTTCCGGTCCGACAACAACCAGGAAGTGTTCCGCAGCAGCAGAGAGACTTTTAGCCTGCTGGCTAACGCTCACTGCTATGTGCTTTCTAACCGTAACAGTAAGTATTTCTGTTCTTCTTCTTCTTTTTAAACTCATCGCTGTCATCTGAACAGCGTCAGTGTGTGTGACGTCACACAGCGACAGGTCTGGTTGTTTTTCTTCAGGAAGCGCTAACTAACTTAGCGAGCTAGCCGTCCGGCAGAGCTGACTTACTGAAAACGCAGTTAATCCAGATTGGAAACTACAGGGGAAACCCGCTCACCTAGCTAGCTAACATCTGTTGGCATGCTATCACTAGCTTGTTGCTAAAGCCGTCGTATGATTTAATGTCGCAAGTAGCTGCCAGCCAGCTAACCCGAGCTAACCTGAGCTAACCCGAGCTAACTTTAGCTCCATAAGGCTACCTGGCAGTTAGTGTCGCGTCAGCTGTTCGCTGCAGCTGACAGGAGAAGTTTACTGAAGCTGGGGATACACTACACAACTATTGCCCCGATTTCAGCCAGGATTCACAATCGGGCCGAGTCTGTCCTGGTCTGCACTAGTCTGCAGATTTTGGGGCAGTCGGCGACTCGGCGTGGCCAGTTGGCACAGAAAATCTATGAGTGTGTGAGGGGAACAGACTAATCTCTTGTCTCCTGACGTGAGTCGGAGCCGCTACGATCATATCAAACATGTTTGATTTTTACAAGCGAAATCTGGACGCAGTCGGGTAGTGTGTACTCGTCTCAACTCAAATGCGAATGGATCCCGTCAATAGCCAATGAAAACTATGAAGCTATGCCATAACAAGCTGGTGTTTTGGTCCAAGGTGTTCAGCCCACACCAAGGAGCAATCAACTAGTTCATTCTTCATACAATACATTTATAGATAGGCCTACCAATCTTTCTGGTACCAAGGCACACAGGAAAAAATACAGGGAAGACTCAATTATTGATTCCACAAAACCTTGGCTGCCAGATGCCGGTTTTAGACCGGAGAGTCAGGTTTTAGAATTATCATTTACGTTATTAGCCTACATGTCCGGTTGGTAGTCCTGACCGGACCATGTTAAATGCTCAGTCCGGTTTTCATAATCATCTGTCACCATAGCAACATCTCCTACAAACGTTCTCAGCTCCCACTTGGCTCCATTATGTAGCAACAGGTATTTGATTCACATTTGCTGCTCACCTGCAGCTCCTCTGCAGTCTGTCCAGTCCAGACTGACTTCCACAGCTTTATGTAAATGCGTTTTGGGTCTGTGTATTTTTTGGTCATTCTTTCCTCCCTCTGCTTCTCTCTCCTTTCCGCTCTCCAGGCCTTGATGGTGCTGAAAGACGCACAGCTCTATATTCCGTTTGCAATCCCAAAATGGGCTTTTTAAATTTTTGTTATTTTATTTTCTGTTTTACAAAGAAGAGGAAAATCAAGTCCTTTGTAAATGTCGTTTCTCACCAGGAAAACGGACAATGCCTTGTATACTTTCGTTTTCCATTTTTGGATTTTGAAATGAAAATTAATCATCATTCGTTTTCCATTTTTTATTTTCTGTTTCTGAAAAGAAAATAGAATGACCATGCAGATGGTGGCGCAACAACAGCAGCAAGCTCTAGTACGCATAAAAATGTATAATGTGAATTTAAATCTATGCTGTATCCCCGTGTTTGCTTTGCTGCCATCTCGTAGCGTCCCGCGAGAGTTCGTGTTTTCATGTGTTTGGTGCGTTCAGTTTGGTTCAGCTGCAGTGAGTCCAGTAGTGTGTGATCCCTCATCTGGCGTAGTCGTTAAGTGTGTGATCCCCAGTTGTTCAGTCGTCATAACAAATCTGCAGAAACCAGTCGGTTAGTGTGTACGCCTTTTCATAATCTGTTAGGATTTTAAAAGTTGTGTGGTGGATCCCCAGCTTTAGCAGACTGGATCATCTGCATGAAGCTGGATGGAACCAGCAGCGGTAGATGTGATGCTCAGCTGGATGGTCTGGGTCTGGGTCTGGGTCTGGGTCTGTTCATGAGTCATCAGCTGACCCACCTGAGCTCATGCAGACATGTGAGCTTGTCTGTTTACTGTCAGTTATATTTTAGTTTCCAGGCAGATTCCGCAGCTGTCCAAAGAGTCCAGTAACTATCACACGCATTTGCTTCCTGCCAAGATGGCGCTGTGCTGATGGAACAGAACTGTCTGTGGTGCTCATTTGCATGGCAGCTTATCATTCTGTTAACTGGGCCTCTATATGGATGCTCACCTTGGATTGTGACACAAGCGATATTAACTGTGTATTGTGTGTGTGTTGATAAATGCTGAAACAGAACTGATGAACATGAAGCAGTCCAGCAGGTCTGTTCCTATACTAACTGAACCTGGAGCTGGAAACTCCCACATTTCCTGTCATGTACTCCGCATGAGTTCATCTGCTCCCCCCCACCTCCCCCTCCCACCTGCCCACCCCCCCTCCCACCTGTCTTTGGGGAAGTGTGTGTACAAAGGTTGAGGTGTTTGCATCAGCCTGCCTGCAGATTAGAGCGTGACGCAGTGTGGATGGGCCTCAGCTCAGTTTCCCATGGGAAAGCGGCGCTGCAGCGCTCCCAGCTGCAGGTTCACACCGCCTGATCCCCGTTCACCCGCTGAAGGATTAACATGCAAATGTGATGTAAATGTTGATGCAATACTCCTTCATCAACAGGCTTTACTTCACAGTGATGTCAGAGGGTTTTCCCACAATGCTCCCTGGCTCCACACAGTTTATACAGTCTCCTATACAGTCTGTATAATTTATATAGTCTCTATTGATGGGACAATATGTATCTAATTCAATACATCTCAATACAAAATGTGTCAATCCGTCTGTTGTGTCAGGAACATGAATGGTGATATCAGCTCCATGTTATTCTGCTGTCAGGAACATGAATGGTGATATCAGCTCCATGTTATTCTGCTGTCAGGAACATGAATGGTGATATCAGCTCCATGTTATTCTGCTGTCAGGAACATGAATGGTGATATCAGCTCCATGTTATTCTGCTGTAGTAATCACTAATGAGACTCTTGACCATCACAGTTTCACAAGCTGTCCATCCAAATTATATTATTGTCACTTTGTAATGACATTTTTAAATTGTTGTTTACATTCTAGCAGCCAATGGCATCGCTAGAAAGATTTGAGTCTCAGACAGAAACAGAATTCTGCAGTCAGACTTTGTATCCTGACTGTACTGAATCCTGAACCTCAGATCAGGAGCAGAATTCTGTTGTTTTTCTGAGACACAAATCTTTCCAGCGATGCCATTGGCTGCTGTGTGTCTCTGTGGTCTGTCTCTCATGCCTGGTCCCCCCCCCCCCCCCCAGGTGCCTGTCCTGTCCTTGCCTTAGTGGGCGTCGGCCATGGCTCTGATCGAGGGGGTGGGAGACGAGGTGACGCTGCTGTTCGGGGCTCTGCTGGTCCTGCTGGTGCTGGTCCTGGCCTGGGCCTCCACCCGCACCGCCGAGCCCCCGGAGCACCTCTTCACCCCGCCCACCGGCTCCGGCTCCGCCTCCTCCTCCTCAGCCTCCTCCTCGCTCCGCACCGACTCCTTCCTGGACCAGTCCCCCTCCTCCTCCTCCTCTTCTGACTCTCACGCCGCCGCCGGCGACCGCTCAGAGGCTCCGCCCCCCGCCGACACCCTGACCGCCCCCCCGCCCGGCGAGGAGGTGAAGGAGGAGGAGGACGGGAGCGTGGAGAGGGAGGAGGGAGGAGAGACAGACGGCCTGAGACACAGAGAGGGAGCTGCTGACTCCTCCTCCTCCTCCTCCTCCCAGAGGAACATGGTGGTCCGGCTGAAGTTCCTGAACGACACGGAGAGAACGGCTCAGGTCAAACCACAGGACACCATCGGATACATCAAACGGTACAAACACCTTTCCTGCTGCTGGCCCCTCCTCTCCTCTCCTCCTCTCCTCTCCTCTCCTCCTCTCCTCTCCTCCTCTCCTTCTCTCCTTTCCTTCTCCTGTCTCCTCTAATTTAGGACTTCCTCTGTTGTTTGCTCATGGGTTATTTTACTACTACTACCACTACTGCTAATAATAATACTAGTAATTGTAATCCAAACAATAGCAGCAGCAGTAAAATTGCTAACAGTAATAATAATGGCTGCTGTTGACCTATGACCCCTCCCCCTCAGGACCTACTTTGCGGGTCAGGAGCAGCAGGTTCGTCTGATCTACCAGGGTCAGCTGCTGCAAGACGACGCCCAGACGCTCGCCTCCCTCAACCTGGCCCACAACTGCGTCCTGCACTGCCACATTTCCCAGCATGCCCCGCGCGGCGCCCCGGCAGGCGCGCGGCCGGCCGACCAGGTGCAGGTGGCGCTGAACGTGGGCAGCCTGATGGTGCCGCTGCTGGTCCTGATGCTGTCGGTGCTGTGGTACTGCCAGATCCAGTACCGCCAGTTCTTCACGGCTCCGGCCACCGCCTCGCTGGTGGGCGTCACCATCTTCCTCAGCCTGGTGGCCTTCGGCGTCTACCGCCGCTAGCCGCGCCGCTCTCCGATTGGCCGGAAACCGCTTCACGAGTCTGTTTGTTGTGATGTAAGCGGGCGGGGCGGGGAGGGGCAGGCGGAAGGAGCTCTTCCCCCGTGACCTTTGACCCCTCGGCCACGTCCCGCTCTGAGGTTCCTCCGGTCCGCACGCCGCCTCCACCTCTGACCTCTGACCTGGGAGCCGGCCGGGCCGGGAGCCGCGGAGGGAGCGCGGCGCGGCGAGCGGCTCCGCTCTGTGAAAACGCCGTTAGGTTTCAGATTTCTTTTCTCTGCTGTTTCTGAGCGACAGAAGACTTTTATTTTTTTAGCTCCATCTTGTTTCTCATCGTGCCTCTTTTACTTTCTCATGTGTTTTGGTCCAGAACGGCCTGCAGAGTGGAGCTGAGGGCAGTGAGACTGGGACCTGTCTGTCTGTCTGTCTGTCTGTCTGTCTGTCTGTCTGTCTGTAGCGAGGGAGACGACCTGCTAATGGCTGTATGTCTGCTAGGATGGGAGAGGAAAATCTTTTGTGTAAAATATGGCTTTTGAAGAAAAAGAAATTCTATTAAATCATTCTTTTATTTATTCTGTTGTCTTTTTGTCTTTTTGAACATTTTCAGCTGCTGACTTCACTGTGTTGGTTTTTAGAATCAGTTTCTCAGCCACATGATGAAGCTGCTGCTGTTTCCACCGCTCTGATCATGTGACCGGCTGTGTGGAGTCTGCAGACTTTTCTATTCATTTCCCACAGTTCACTGCTCTACAGATATAAGGATATAAAGGACTTCAGGTGACTTGACATGTAATAATTCAAAACCTGCAGCCTATAATCTGTGAGCCCGTCATCAGCCTGGATATTGTTGCAAGCAAATGTTCCTGGCTGCCATGTCTCCTACTGTGGCTGATCATCTTAAAGTGGATTTGGGCGGAGCTTGTGTGTGGTCGGGGGCGTGGCCTGTGAAGAGACAATGAAGCAGCTTGTTTAGTTTCCTACAGTATGGAGACGGTCACCAAGATAAGAGAGAACATCAAGGAAAGGAGGAGGTAGTGGAGGAAAGGAGGAGGTAGTGAAGGAAGGGAGGAGTCAGTGGAGGAAAGGAGGAGGTAGTGGAGGAAAGGAGAAGGCAGTGGAGGAGTCAGTAGAGGAAAGGAGGAGGCAGTGAAGGAAAGGAGGATGCTGTGAAGGAAAGGAGGAGACAGTGAAGGAAAGGAGGAGGCAGTGAAGGAAACGAGGCTGTGAAGGAAAGGAGGAGACAGTGAAGGAAAGGAGGAGGCAGTGGAGGAAAGGAGGAGGTAGTGGAGGAAAGGAGAAGGCAGTGGAGGAGTCAGTAGAGGAAAGGAGGAGGCAGTGAAGGAAAGGAGGATGCTGTGAAGGAAAGGAGGAGACAGTGAAGGAAAGGAGGAGGCAGTGAAGGAAACGAGGCAGTGAAGGAAAGGAGGATGCTGTGAAGGAAAGGAGGAGACAGTGAAGGAAAGGAGGAGGCAGTGAAGGAAAGAAGGAAGCAGTGAAGGAAAGGAGCCTTCCCCTCTGGTTCTGTTGCTGCCTTCATGGTCTCCTCAGAAACTCAGACTTCTGAGCTGCTGAGCTGAGTGGCTCCGGTGTGTTTCAGACGCAGCAGCAGCTGCGGCCTGCAGGGGGCGTGGTGGAAATATGTGTTACTGCATTTATACATTTATTCACATTGTATTTCAAAATATTACAAAAACTGGTATTTTTCTGTGTATTTGAAGAAATACAATTCAAAATGTACTTTTTTAGATTCTGTTTTATTTATAGACACTTCAGTAAACCTGTTAAATATGTGTCAAAATATTTAAAACGGTATTTTAATGCATTCTTCACAATATCTGTATCCAGAGTGAGCAAACTGCTGACTGAAGCAGTTTTAATTCACAGATTTACACTTTTCTTCTCAGTTTGATTCTTCTGCCAGAGGAACATTTTCTCTTTACTGCCACTGGAAGAGAAGAGAGAGAGAAATCATTACATATCTACAAGTCTAACACACATTTCATAACATGTTGAGCTGTAAGCAGTAAATTATAATATTCCAGTATGTAAATGATGTTCAGTCACTGCCGTTTACTCTTCTGTTCAGTTGGTTTCAGCACATTCAGTAGATTTCAGTTGAGTTTCATTTATTTTCTGATCTGAAGACAGTAGGCTCGTTTGAGATGACTTCCTGCCGGCCTGGAACATGACGAGCAGCCGAGTGCAGTCGGGCGAGGAGTCGACAAGCCCAACACTCCCGACAGCACACTCGCTGCTCTTTTTCTTCTTCTTCAGTTTTGTTTAACGGCGGTTGATAAACAATTTAAAAGGTGCGTTACCGCCACCCACACACACTGCTCAAACGACCCAGACCTTCACGTTACTTATTTTTATTTTGATGTAGGCATTACAGGTGGCATTTACGGAAAATATTACATGTCTGTAGCGTTCTAATAAAATGGTATATGGACGGCTCATGGAGTGACATCTTGGAATAGATATAAAAACTTAAGTCTCTTCATTTCACTGTGGGTGTGTGATACAACTGTGATGAACCAATCAGCGCTCAGCTCGAGGCGTTTCCCATCATCCTCGGAGCCGTGCGGTCGGTGGAGAGCGGCTGCGGCGCCTCGCCTCGGCCCCGCCAGATTCCCGTGGCTCGCGCGGTCGGGTCGGCGGAGCGAGTCGGACAACTTTTCTACCCATCATGCAACGGACCGAGCGAGTCGCCGGTCAAAACTGCGCAGGACTTGCTCATCTCAAACGAGCCTAGTGAGGTTCGTCACCGACAGCATCCTCATCTGCAGCACAGCTGCAAGGAATTCTGGTCGTTGTAGTTCAGTAACACACTTTAAACACTTGGCAGCAACAGATCTTGATTTTTATGAACTACATCAACCAGAAACTCACAGCACCAGAAATGAAAACCAGCTGACAGAAGGGAGGTGCTGTAATCTGCAGGTGTGATGTCACAGTGATGTCATCACCTGTAGCTGGGCGTAGACGTCGTCGGGCAGCTCCACCCCAGAGGCTTCCAGCATCACGATGGTTTCTCTCAGAGGAAACCTGCAGGCTGAGGCTGCCTGGCTCTCCTCCAGGCCCTGGGGAACCTTCAGCTGCTGCAGGCTGGAGACACACACACACACACACACACACACACACACACACACGCACGCTGAGCAGCAGCCCGGCGCAGACAGACAGGTGTGTGAGGAGCAGTTTACCTGCTGCAGACGGACTCCAGCAGGTGTTGTGTGAACATGCGTCTCCAGCTCTGGATGACGGACAGCAGCGAGCGTCTGAAAGGTCGGAGGTCGAGCCGCAGCCAGCCGCTCAGAACCGGGCGCTCGTCCAGCCGGCTCGCCTCGCCGCGCAGACGCTCGTACGACTCCACCTGCGGGACGGAGCCGGGTCAGATCCAGAGCATCAGCGGTAAACGTCAGGTTTTAGTGTCAGGTTGTGTGTGTGTGTGTGTGTGTGTGTGTGTGTGGGGGTCCTGTACCTCCCTGCTGAAGTCCTGCAGGGTGGGGGGTGCGGCGGGGGGCGGGGCCTCGGCCTCCAGCTCCTCCGGACTCGGCACCCGGCCGTAGGTCAGGAACTGCTGCATCACTTCCTGCCTGTCGTCCTGCCACAGGAAGGAGAACCTGTCTAACTGCTCCCTCAGCCGCTCCGCCTCCTCCTGCACCTCCTGCCCCCGCCGCAGCACCTCCCCCCGCAACACACACAGCTCCACCTGCTGCTGCAGGGCCAGCTGAGAGACAGACAGGCAGAGAGAGAGAGACAGGCAGAGAGACAGAGAGGGAGAGACAGGCAGAGAGAGACAGACAGGCAGAGAGAGAGAGACAGGCAGAGAGAGACAGACAGGCAGAGAGAGAGAGACAGGCAGAGAGAGAGAGACAGAGAGAGAGAAAGACAGGCAGAGAGACAGAGAGGGAGAGACAGGCAGAGAGAGACAGACAGGCAGAGAGAGAGAGACAGGCAGAGAGAGACAGACAGGCAGAGAGACAGAGAGAGACAGACAGGCAGAGAGAGAGAGACAGGCAGAGAGAGACAGACAGGCAGAGAGACAGAGAGGGAGAGACAGGCAGAGAGAGACAGACAGGCAGAGAGAGAGAGACAGGCAGAGAGACACAGACAGGCAGAGAGAGAGAGACAGGCAGAGAGAGAGAGACAGAGAGAGAGAAAGACAGGCAGAGAGAGACAGACAGGCAGAGAGACAGAGAGGGAGAGACAGGCAGAGAGAGACAGACAGGCAGAGAGAGACAGACAGGCAGAGAGAGAGACAGAGAGAGAGAGACAGGCAGAGAGAGACAGACAGGCAGAGAGAGAGAGACAGGCAGAGAGAGACAGACAGGCAGAGAGAGAGAGACAGGCAGAGAGAGACAGACAGGCAGAGAGAGAGAGACAGGCAGAGAGAGACAGACAGGCAGAGAGAGAGAGACAGGCAGAGAGAGAGACAGGCAGAGAGAGAGAGACAGGCAGAGAGAGACAGACAGGCAGAGAGAGAGAGACAGGCAGAGAGAGACAGACAGGCAGAGAGAGAGAGACAGGCAGAGAGAGACAGACAGGCAGAGAGAGAGAGACAGAGAGAGAGAAAGACAGGCAGAGAGAGACAGACAGAGAGGGAGAGAGACAGGCAGGCAGACAGGGAGGGAGAGAGAGACAGGCAGAGAGAGACAGACAGGCAGAGAGAGAGAGACAGGCAGAGAGACAGACAGGCAGAGAGAGACAGAGAGGGAGAGAGGCAGAGAGAGAGAGACAGGCAGAGAGAGAGAGACAGGCAGAGAGAGACAGACAGGCAGAGAGAGAGAGAGGGAGAGACAGGCAGAGAGAGAGAGACAGGCAGAGAGAGACAGACAGGCAGAGAGAGAGAGACAGAGAGAGAGAGAAAGACAGGCAGAGAGAGACAGACAGAGAGGGAGAAAGACAGGCAGAGAGAGACAGACAGAGAGGGAGAGAGACAGGCAGGCAGACAGGGAGGGAGAGAGAGACAGGCAGAGAGAGACAGACAGGCAGAGAGAGAGAGACAGGCAGAGAGACAGACAGGCAGAGAGAGACAGAGAGGGAGAGAGGCAGAGAGAGAGAGACAGGCAGAGAGAGAGAGACAGGCAGAGAGAGACAGACAGGCAGAGAGAGAGAGAGGGAGAGACAGGCAGAGAGAGAGAGACAGGCAGAGAGAGACAGACAGGCAGAGAGAGAGAGACAGAGAGAGAGAGAAAGACAGGCAGAGAGAGACAGACAGAGAGGGAGAGAGACAGGCAGGCAGACAGGGAGGGAGAGAGAGACAGGCAGAGAGAGACAGACAGGCAGAGAGAGACAGACAGGCAGAGAGACAGAGAGACAGGTAGAGTGTCAGCTGGTCATGAGACTGATACAGACCAACCTCAGACCAGCACTGCTCCAAAACCACCAATCAGAGTAAACCAAATGATACAACAAACAAAAGATCCATAAAAGATCCATATCTGGAACATTGGACAAATCAAACAAACACAAAACCCAAAGCAGAGACGGATCCTGAGCAGTTCGTCCAATAAGGTGCAGACAGACAGACAGGCAGGCAGACAGACAGGCAGGCAGACAGACAGACAGGCAGACAGACAGGCAGACAGACCTGGTGTGGGTCCCTGCAGACAGACAGACAGGCAGACAGACCTGGTGTGGGTCCCTGCAGACAGACAGACAGACAGACAGACAGACAGGCAGGCAGACAGACAGGCAGACAGACAGACAGACCTGGTGTGGGTCCCTGCAGACAGACAGACAGACAGACCTGGTGTGGGTCCCTGCAGACAGACAGACAGACAGACAGGCAGACAGACAGACAGACAGACAGACAGACAGACAGGCAGACAGACAGACAGACAGACAGACAGACAGACAGACAGGCAGACAGACCTGGTGTGGGTCCCTGCAGACAGACAGACAGACAGACAGACAGACAGACAGACAGACAGGCAGACAGACCTGGTGTGGGTCCCTGCAGACAGACAGACAGACAGACAGACAGACAGACAGACAGACAGGCAGACAGACCTGGTGTGGGTCCCTGCAGACAGACAGACAGACAGACAGACAGACAGACCTGGTGTGGGTCCCTGCAGACAGACAGACAGACAGACAGACAGACAGACAGACAGACAGACAGACCTGGTGTGGGTCCCTGCAGACAGACAGGGGGTGTATCAGCTCAGCTGCAGTGTAGATCTGATCCAGCAGAGACTTCAGTCTGTCAGTCAGCCTGCAGCTCAACACACACTCTGCCTCCTGCAGCTGCACACACACACACAGCAGAGGAGCCCCGCCGCTCTGCACACACACACACACACACACACACACACACACACACACACACACACTCATTTCTTATGTTGCATGTATCTTGATATTTTATTATATTCACATATTTCCATATTTTTGCACATTTTCATATGTTCATATTTGTTCTCAGCTCTTAACGTTCCAGTGTTGTGACTGTTGGTTGTGTGTTGTGGTTCTATTTAATACTCCGTTAGTTCTATTCTAAATTCAATTCTATTTTTCTTTATTGTATCGTGTTACTAACCCCTGTCCCATAATGCATCTGTACCTCAGGGTTCATGTTGTCGGACAGGAAGTGGAGAGAGATGCTGAGCAGCTGGAAGAATCCGTCCAGAACTTTGTCATCGATGTGATCCAGATATCTGACCCACGACTCAGCAGGCTCCGCCCCCAGCAGCTCCCTGTTCTCCTGCAGACAGACAGGTTCAGCTGCAGACAGACAGGTTCAGCTCCCTGTTCTCCAGCAGACAGACAGGTTCAGCTCCCTGTTCTCCTGCAGACAGACAGGTTCAGCTGCAGACAGACAGGTTCAGCTCCCTGTTCTCCTGCAGACAGACAGGTTCAGCTGCAGACAGACAGGTTCAGCTGCAGACAGACAGGTTCAGCTCCCTGTTCTCCTGCAGACAGACAGGTTCAGCTGCAGACAGACAGGTTCAGCTGCAGACAGACAGGTTCAGCTCCCTGTTCTCCTGCAGACAGACAGGTTCAGCTGCAGACAGACAGGTTCAGCTCCCTGTTCTCCTGCAGACAGACAGGTTCAGCTGCAGACAGACAGGCTCAGCTGCAGACAGACAGGTTCTCCTGCAGACAGACAGGTTCAGCTGCAGACAGACAGGTTCAGTTACCTGTGTCAGTCTGAGAAGCTCCGCCCCCGACTCTCTGATCTGTGTGTATCGTCTGTCCAGCTGAGCTCCGCCCTCCAGGTCCAGCAGAGAGTCCGTCTGTCCGCCTGTCCGCTCCAGCAGAGGAGACACACTCCAGGCCTAAACCAGTTCAACCAGTTCAACCAGTATCACACTCCAGGCCTAAACCAGTTCAACCAGTTCAACCAGTATCACACACCAGGCCTAAACAATAGCTGCATTTACAGAGGTCAGACCTGGATGCTGCGGGTCATGGCGTCCATGTTGGCTCTGGCCCGGCTCAGTCTGCAGTGGAACTCACACAGCTGCTCTCTGATCTGCTGGATCAGCTGCCAGCCTGCTCACACACACACACACACACACACACACACACACACGAGAACCAGTCAGTCAGAACAGGCGGTCAGGACCAGTCAGTCAGAACAGGCGGTCAGAACAGGCGGTCAGGACCAGGCGGTCGGAACAGGCGGTCAGGACCAGTCAGTCAGAACAGGCGGTCAGAACAGGCGGTCAGGACCAGGCGGTCGGAACAGGCGGTCAGGACCAGTCAGTCAGAACAGGCGGTCAGAACAGGCGGTCAGGACCAGTCAGTCAGAACAGGCGGTCAGGACCAGGCGGTCGGAACAGGCGGTCAGGACCAGTCAGTCAGAACAGGCGGTCAGAACAGGCGGTCAGGACCAGTCAGTCAGAACAGGCGGTCAGGACCAGTCAGTCAGAACAGGCGGTCAGAACAGGCGGTCAGGACCAGTCAGTCAGAACAGGCGGTCAGGACCAGGCGGTTGGAACAGGCGGTCAGAACAGGCGGTCAGGACCAGGCGGTCAGAACAGGCGGTCAGAACAGGCGGTCAGAACAGGCGGTCAGGACCAGGCGGTCAGAACAGGCGGTCAGAACAGGCGGTCAGGACCAGGCGGTCAGGACCAGTCAGTCAGAACAGGCGGTCAGAACAGGCGGTCAGAACAGGCGGTCAGGACCAGGCAGTCAGGACCAGGCGGTCAGGACCAGTCAGTCAGAACAGGCGGTCAGAACAGGCGGTCAGAACAGGCGGTCAGAACAGGCGGTCAGGACCAGGCAGTCAGGACCAGGCAGTCAGGACCAGGCGGTCAGAACAGGCGGTCAGAACAGGCGGTCAGAACAGGCGGTCAGGAACAGGCGGTCAGAACAGGCGGTCAGGACCAGGCGGTCAGAACAGGCGGTCAGAACAGGCGGTCAGGACCAGGCGGTCAGAACAGGCGGTCAGAACAGGCGGTCAGAACAGGCGGTCAGAACAGGCGGTCTCCTCACCCTCACAGCTCCAGGTCAGTCTCTCTGCCTCAGTCAGTTTCTCCTGGACTTCCTGCAGCTGCTGCTGGACCAGAGGAAACTCCACCGACACCGAGCTCACCACCTGAGAGACAGACTGAGGTCACCTGTCTGTCTGCCTGTGTGTGTGTGTGTGTGTGTGTGTGTGTGTGTGTGTGTGCGTGTGTGTGTGCGTGTGTGTGTGTGTGTGGACCTGGTTGTAGCAGGACACCAGCAGCTCCAGGCTGCAGATGTTCTTCCTGAAGGTTTGTCTCCTGCTGAAGATCTCTGCTGCTCTGGGAGGAACGTTCCTCTGAGCCTGCAGGTACTTCACCTCCCTCAGCACAGCCGCCAGCTGCACACACACACACACACACACACACACACACACACACATACACACAGGGAGATGGCAGGTTCAGTTGTCCTGCAGCAGCCAGAGGAGGAAAGACTTCCCTCCTGGGAGATTAATAAGGTTCAGCAAGGTTCAAATCAAATCTCTAGTTTCTTGCTGGGAGTGTGTGTGTGTGTGTGTGTGTGTGTGTGTGTGGGTATGACTTCAGTCACTTTCAGGGACACACACCAGACTTAAGACCAGTTGATTGGGGACAGCTTGTGCAATTGGGGACAAAAGCCGTGTCTCCAATTGGTAAAAAGCTGATTTTTGGGTCAGTGGTTAAGGTTAGGGTCAGGTTAAGGTTTAGGCAAGTAGTGGTTATGTTTAGGGTAAGTCTCCAGGAAATGAATGTAAGTCTATGTAAATACCCCAAAAGTGACTTTAAGTATAACTGTGTGTGTGTGTGTGTGTGTGTATCTGACCAGACTCAGAGGCGTTGCTGTCATACTTCATGTGTGATTTGGTTAAAAACCTTTATATTTGTGAGCCAACCTGTAAACCTGAAACCCAAACTGAAGACTGACAGGAACAGTTTGAAGTGTCTGATGTGAGTTAACTATCGTCTGTTAAATCTTACAACTCACTTTTATGTGTGGATCTATTATTGTTTGGTCCTTTCTTACCTTGCTTTCATTGCTTTTGCAGTTAATGTGATGTTTAAAGTGTATAAAGTGCTAAATAAAGATGTATTATTGTAAAGAAGAGCGACCTGCGGGGTGAAGTTGACCCTCAGCAGGTCGTCCCGGCTGCGGAGCATCACAGATTGTTCCAGGCCGAAGTCGCAGTCGGCGTCGACCCGGCCGCTCCAGTCCGAGTACACGGCGTCGCAGTACTGACGCAGTAATACTGACGTCCTGTCGTACTGACGCAGCAGCAGCTCGGCCTCCTCTGAGTCCAGACACCTGGAGACAGCAGCTTCATCACATGGAGCCGCAGCTGTTCACTCTTCATCAACACCAGCCGCCGACCGACTGACATGTGAGGCAGGGCCGATATTCCATAATGTCAAATAGATTGTATATATTCCGCAGTATCGTATATTGCACCGTGTTAGGATAAAAACTTTTAAACTTATAAACCTGTAATCTACTAGTGGTAGGACAGTAAAAAACAAAAATAATCATAATTGTAGTGAAAAATTTGAGTTCCCTTTTCCATAATCCCAGAAATAGCAGGAGTGAGCAAATTACACCAAATGTTTTTTGCTTGAACAGTATCATCATTATGATTGTTATTATTATCATTAATTGTAATTGTATTGTAATGTATTAGAAGAAATAAAATAAAATACCACAAAAGCGTACATTTTGTATAAATGTTGACTATGGCCCAAGCCTGTCAGTGTGTCTGAGCTGCGTCAGTCATCTCTCCAGATCAAAGATGTAATATTCTGTTCTTCCTCTGGTCTTACAGGTGTCTGACGGCCTCGTAGCTCCTCATGGCGGTCTGGACTCTCTGTCGGAGGTGGTGCGCCCGGGCGAGTCGCCCGGCGGCGGGCGGCAGGTTCTTCCCCGCCGCTCCTCCCGCCTCCCGCCGGCCGTCCAGCAGCCGCTCGGCTCGCTCCAGCTCGCCGCTCAGCAGCCGCACCAGACGGAGAGATTTATGGCGGAGCTGCTGCCGGATGAGCGGACGCTCCAACATGAAACCAAACATCTCCAACAGCTGAAACACAGAGCGGCTCATTCATCAGGTGTCTGATCACCTGCTGCTGGAACTTTCACATTAAAACACTGATAACTAAACAGTTTCTGTGTGTTCAGGTCTAAATCCTCTGTCTGAAACTGTCTCTTCAGTGATGTTGGGGCGTTTTGGGACGCGAAGCTTAACGTTCAGAAACACGGTGAACATCAGCTTCAGATCGGCTGACCTGATGACATCATCAAGATGACTGACAGGAGGGCGGGGCCTCACCTTCCCTGCAGCCTCAGCAGCGGGACAGTCGTCCCAGACTCTGCAGAGGAGACAACCCAGCCGCCACTCAAAGTCTGTGATGTCATCCTGAAACTGCTGCAGGCTCACATCAACACTCTGAGGAGGAAGAGGAAGAGGAGGAGGAGGAGGAGGAGGGAGAGGAGGAGGAAGACAAGGAGAGAGGAGGAGGAATAAGAGAAGGAGGAGGGAGAGGAGGAGGAGGAGGAGGAAGAAGAGGAGGAGGAAGAGGAAGAGGAGGAGGAGGAAGACTTTCTAAAAAGGAAACCAGGAACTTGTACTCTTAATACATTTTAAATTAGACACTTTTTACTTTTACTGCAGTAGTTTTATACAGCAGTACTTTTACTGCTACTCCAGTAGGATATCAGTGAAGTCACAGTACTTGTACTGCAGTACTGGATACATCATGTGACTGTGTGCTGTGACCTGGTCATGTGACCTGATCATGTGACTGTGTGTTGACCTGGTCACGTGACCCTGGTCATGTGACTGCATGTTGACCTGGTCATGTGACCCTGGTCATGTGACTGTGCTGACCTGGTCGTCAGTGTCGGTGGCGTCAGTTCTGCAGGCAGCCAGTGTGTTGACGCACTGCAGGAAGTCGTTGTTGACGGACTGCAGCAGGTCGCTCAGCGCTCCGCCTGCAACGCCCTGCAGCTCCACCTGCTGCAGCCGGGACAGCAACACACACACACTGTACACCTCCTGGGGGGGGGGATAGAGAGGAGAGGAGACGAGGGAGGAGGAGAAATGAACTTTTCACCAATCCATACTTCCTGTTCCTATGCAGTTCCATTTTAACAGGGTTCTACTCTTCTGTGTGTGTGTGTGTGTGTGTGTGTGTGTGTGTGTGTGTGTGTGTGCATACTTCAATGGACTGCAGCCGCTTCAGGAAAGCGTCCAGGTGGCAGAAGACCAGATGAGAAGGAAAGTCCCAGCTCCTGGAGTTTCCATCCTGCAGTCAAGAAGAAACCAACTTCAACACATTCATGTTTTCATTTGGGCTTCAGATATTAATCTCAGCTCAGTGAGCTGCCAGGTTCAGGTTCAGGTTCAGGGTTCAGGGTTCAGGTTCAGGGTTCAGGGTTCAGGGTTCAGGGTTCAGGTTCAGGTTCAGGGTTCAGGGTTCAGGGTTCAGGTTCAGGGTCCAGGTTCAGGTTCAGGTTCAGGTGTCAGGGTTCAGGGTTCAGGTTTACCTTGCAGACAGAGCTGTAGGTGTGTCTGAAGCTCTGTAGGGTCTGGATGCTCAGTCTGATGCGGTGCAGCGTGTGGCAGCTCTCTGATGTCAGGCCCGTCATCACTTCCTCTGGACGCAGGAACTTCCTGCTCTGCAGGAACAAGCCGCTCAGCGAGCCGCTCATCATCGAGCCGCTCATCATCGAGCCGCTCAGCGAGCCGCTCAGACTGAATGGAACTCTAAACAGCAAGGCTATAGAGCTCGGTGATATATCCATATATCAGACTAGAGACCCTCTGGGATTTTGGTTATTGTAATATTGTGATATATGTACTTAAATGTTGTCTTCTCAAGGTCTTAAACGCTGCGTTACAGTTATCTTTTACAGTTCTACAGTTCTCTTTCATAGCACTCGTTTCGATGTCTTGCTATGGGATGCGCTCCCATGCATACCTACAGAAGCAGGTATTCCACTACACCAGCCCTGAGTGGCTGGCAGTCATGATGCGTGTGTCAGGACCCTCCTCCTATATATAGGGCTGACGCTGCGTCACTCATCATTCAAACACCTCTTTTCGCTTCAGAAGTACATCTCTCGCTTGTTGCTACAGATACTAGCTTAACTGTTCACAGATGGAGTACAATAACTCCATCGCCGAGCGCTAGTTTTGCTGTTGCTTCGGGCTTCGTCTTGCCTTCTCCATAGGTGAGACGCCGTGAGGGACTGCGTTCAGTCTAGTCTGTACCCAAACAGTGGAGGTGTTCGCCACGGTTAGCTACTCTGGCACTAGCTTGACCGGCTGCCCGCCGTCTTGCTCTACCTGGTTTAGCTTCGGGCTTTTATCACTCCAGATATTGGCCACCGTTTAGTACTCCATGCTAAATGGCGACAGCTGCAAAGTTGCCCCACACCAAGGGGGAAGAGAAGACCAGTGCGCGACTGCAAATGTGGGAACAAGGTCTCGAGTAAAGACTCACACCAGGCCCGCTCCGCCTGTCTCGGGCTGCAACATGCCCGAGCAGCGATCGACTCCCCCGGCTCCTGCGGACACTGTGCCCAGTTCACTATGAAGAGCCTCCGGCGCAGGCTAGCTAGAGGAAGGGTCTGCGGGAGAGGAGTTACTCATAGCCGACGAGGATGACGATGACTCCTCTTTTCGTGCCACTGACTCAACATGTCAGCAGCCGCCCTCTCAGCGTGTCGATGATTGCAGGTGTGGGTTCCCCGCCCGCCCCCACCCTCAGTGTCGACATGCACGATGTGTGCAAACGTGGCGCAGATAAAGCTGAAAATTCCGTGGCCGGTTGTCGCAGAGGAGGTACCCCGATCCTGCTACGAGGGGAAGAAATTGCCCCAGGCCAAGAGGGCTGCATGACAGCTCCTCCCAGCTTTTCCGGCACTCCTGGAGGAGGTTTCCTCTTCATGGCGGGAGCGTCCGTTTTCCAGCAGGTCCCCCATTCCAGGGGCGTCCTACCTGGATTTCGAGGGGACGGAGAGCCATGGCCCGCCTGCCACCGATGGAGCCGTTGGTGGCGGCTCACCTCCACCCGACATAGTCAGCTGCTTCGCTGCATCGTGAGATGCCCTAAAAAGGCATCTCAGAAAATGCAAGTTTCGTATGCTCACACATGCTTCTCTGCTACATTTAGTACGTCCAGGCGATTGGTTCACTTCAGTCGACCTGAAGGACGTGTACTTTCATATCCTAGATATATCCTCCACACAGGAAATATCTGAGATTTGCCTTTCAGGGCATGGCGTACGAATACCTTGTGCTGCCGTTCAGGCTCTCCCTCAGCCCAAGAGTGTTTGTGAAATGTACCGAGGTGGCTTTAACTCCACTCAGACAGCGGGGTATCTGCCTGGCCACCTATCTGGACGACTGACTGGTTCTAGCGCGCTCAGAACGAGAGGCTATGGCTCACACACACATTCTGATGGCTCACCTAGCCGATCTAGGCTTTACAATAAAAAGGGAAAAGAGCTCACTGACCCCTCAGACAAACCATTGCCTTTCTGGATCTGTGTTTGGACTCGATGCGCTTCACAGCCCATCTATCGGCGGAGCATTCAGAGCCACACTGGCCCGTTTCAGCGCGGGCAGGACGGTCTTCTTCACATTATGCCCGAGACTGTTAGGCTTAATGGCTTCAGCCCTGCTCGTAGTGAAACTCGGCAGGCTGCATATGAGATATTTCCAGCGCTGGGTGGCCTCTCTCAGGCTGAACCCAACGTGTCACGGCCGTTGCAAGGTTTTTATCTCGGTGACGTGCGTGCACACGCTACACCCTTGGAAACTCTGGTCTTTTCTGATGACAGGCGTGTCAATGGGCATGGTCCTGTTCAAAAAAGTGCTTACCACCAACGGCAGCCTGTCAGGCTGGGGAGGGGTACACAAAGGCAGATCAATAAACAATGTCTGGGACGGTCGGCTCGGTCAACTGCCTGGAGCTGCTGGCGGTCCGCTTGACCCTGCAGCATTTCCTCCCGTTCCTCCGGGGATGTCACATATTAGTGAGGATGGACAACACCACTACAGTGGCATATATCAACCGTCAGGGGGGCCTGCGTTCCCGGTGTCTATGCATGCTGGCATGCAGACTGATATTGTGGAGCGATGCGCATCTCCTTTCTCTGAATGTGATGCACTTTCCCAAAGCCCAGAACCGGGAAGCGGATCTGCTTTCCAGAGGCAATCGCTTTTACGGGGAATGGAGACTACACCCACCTGTAGTGAAACAGCTCTGGGAGAGGTTCGGCAGGGCGGAGGTGGACCTATTTGTGTCCAAAGAAAATGCACAGTGTCCACTGTTTTTCTCTCTGCACGTCTGGCCACACATTCCGCTGTACGGGTTTCCCCCTTTGGCCTTAATCTCTCCCACCCTATACAGGGTGAGGGAGAGCCGACTACGGTTACTCCTAATCGCTGCTCTCTGGCCTTCGGTGTCATGGCTGGCGGAGATAACTCATCTCCTCTGCGGCCAGCCATGGCCCCTCCCATTGCGCAGGGACCGCCTGCTGTCACAGGCGGTCCATCCTCACCCGGAACAGCCCTGGCCCGTGAGTGGTTTTCTCTGAGCACTGCAGGGCTTCCCCTCAGTGTTATAAATACCACTCAGAACGCTAGGGCATGGAAGGTGTTTGAGGAATGGTGTGCTAAACCACAGGAAATTCCTTTTCCTGTGGTGGGCGTGATTTTATCCTTCCTTCAGGATTGAATCAATAAGCGGAGAGCCTTCTCCAATATTAAAGTCTACCTGACTGCCATTGCGGCGTGCCACGTGGGTTTTGGGGATAAGACTGTCTGTCAGCATCCACTTGTGTGCCGGTTTATGAGAGGGGGCAGAGGCTGCTCCCGGTTTCTAGACCGGTTTCCCCCTCGTGGGTTTTGGCTGTTGTATTGGAGGCTCTGGTGAGCCATCCATTTGAGCCTATTGAGCAGGTTGACTTGAAGCCATTGTCATTTAAAATGCTTTGCTGCTGGCTTTGGCATCTGCAAAGCGGGTGGGTGATATTCACACGCTGTCGGTGCAACCTGCATGCATGAATTTTGCCTCTGGGAATTTGCGGGTTACCTTACGGCCTAGCCCTGCTTTTGTCCCTAAGGTAATCAACTCATGGTCGCCTGTGGAGCTCGTTGCTTTCCATCCCCCGCCGTTCAGCTCTCCGAGCAGCGGCAGCTACACTTGTGTCCTGTGCGCGCTTTACGCGCATATTTGGTTAGAACTGGTGGTTTCAGGAAAGGAGACCAGTTGTTTGTGTCTTGGGCTGCGCCCTGCAATGGTAAGCCTGTTGCAAAGCAGAGGCTTTCTCACTGGATTGTGGGCTATTGCACTGGCCTATTTGAGCTCGGGTCTCCAGGCCCCGGCTGGTTTACGCACACATTCTACCAGAGGTTTGTCTACCTCTTGGGCCCTGTTTAGAGTGGTCTCTATGCAGGACCTATGTGCTGCAGCTAGCTGGTCCTCGCCTCTCATGTCTGCAAGGTTTTATAGGTTGGATGTTACGGCACCGACTATTGCTCATGCTGTTCGTGTTGGCTCTGACGCAGAGCAGACGGGGCATTCCAACTCCTGTGTACTGGTGGTCAGTCTATGAGATAAGCAATACGGGAGGTACCATATGTCACCAGACCGCCCTTCTTGCTTTGGGGGAAGCGAGAAGAGGTGTGCTTACTTGAATGACGAGTGACGCAGCGTCAGCCCTATATATAGGAGGAGGGTCCTGACGCATGCATCATGACTGCCAGCCACTCAGGGCTTCTGTAGGTATGCGAGGGAGCGCATCCCATAGTGAGACATCTCACTCATGCTACTCAGAAACTCAAAGAAGTTTTCTGAACTTATTGGACTGCTGTAGCGTTCTGTAGTGAAATGAACAGTGAAGGTCTCGACCTGCTTCACCTCATATTCACATTAGTCTACTAATGCTCTTTTCTCTAAATGTTCTTAAGTGTAAATATCTTCTGAAAGCACCAACAGTCTTCCCCAATATATCCTCAATTATCAATATCAAGGTATTGGGTCAAAAATATTGTGATATTTGATTTTGTTGATATTGCCCGCCCCTAACTTCAAGCTCCAAACACAAAGTACCATGTTGATGAACAGGTTGCAGATCTGCTGCAGCAGGATGACGATCCTGGCGGGCCGACTGTAGAACCGACACCTGCTCCACACCAGACACACTGTGTGCATCACAGCCGCCATGTTGGACCGCAGCTGCAACAAGAAGCAGGAAACACTTCAGTTCTCACAGTGAGCAGAGGGCTGCAGGTCCCACCTGTGTTCAGGTCTGACCTGTGTTCAGTCTGACCTGTGTTCAGGTCTGACCTGTGTTCAGTCTGACCTGTGTGAAGTCCACGTGTTCAGTCTGACCTGTGTTCAGTCTGACCTGTGTTCAGGTCTGACCTGTGTTCAGTCTGACCTGTGTGAAGTCCATGTGTTCAGTCTGACCTGTGTTCAGTCTGACCTGTGTTCAGTCTGACCTGTGTGAAGTCCATGTGTTCAGTCTGACCTGTGTTCAGTCTGACCTGTGTGAAGTCCATGTGTTCAGTCTGACCCAGGGGCGGAAATTACGGGGGGGACAGGAGGGTCCGGACCCCCCCTTCCTGGGACTAACACAGAGTTGTCCCCCTCAATATATCATTGTAAACATAACTATATAATTTTAAATAATATAATAATATGCATTGAAAGCACTTGTGCTAATTATAGACGCAAAACAATGCGTTTTTAAGTTTCGAAAGATTGAGTCCCCCCCTCATACGCCTCACAGTGGTTTGGTCCACTGCCTACCTGACTCCCCGAACCCCCACACACACACATCAGCCCTCGGTACGAGTGTGTGTGGAGGATCTCTGGAAGTGTGTCAGTGGTGGCAGACCTCCAGTAAGAAGTTACTTTGCAAAGGTTAACTTAAAACAAAGGATGTGTCAGACATTTTTCTTTACTTCTACCACTCAATAGAATAAAACACTTTCACAATTGTAATCAGACTACATTTTGTTCCGTTACCTCGCGGTTGAATCTCGTGCGTCAGCGTGTTGGTACGGAGCCGCGTCTCCTAATGCATGTGTGTGTATGGAGGCAGGAGGTCTGTCCACAATTAAAATCATCATAACTCACTGAATTTTCGACCGATTTTCAAGCGGTTTGGTTTGTTACAAATGCCAGACATGTATTTATGATACAGGATACTTGGTTAAATTAAAATGCGGGTTTTCATACCAAAATACTTTATCTTTTGTAGATGGTAACAGTAATATTTCTATAATATAATATTTAAGATTAACTTACCCTATGTAATTAGGTTCTAAGTATATTATTTTTTTCTTACTGCATGTAAAATGGCTGCCACTATGTTATTTTGTTCATAATTTTGGAAATAAATGAAGACTTAATTAATAAAAAAGACATAATTACAACAAACATTATGTTAAAATATAAGTAAGTTTCTGGCAGGCTTCATAGCGTTCTGGACTTTTACACATTGACAGCAAAACATTAGAGATCTGCTTTTTCGGGAAAACTAAATCTAATTAGGCATATATTAGCTTTAGTTCAGTTAATGGGTGTTGCATCTCACCTACTACTGTAAATAACCTGCATGCTGTGTGTGTGTGTGTGTGTGTCTATTTGTCAGCCAGTCGGTTAAAATGGCAGAGAAAAGAAAAACAGACATCCGATCATTTTTCAGTGCACCGAAACGCCAAGTAGAAAGACCCCAGTAATATCAAAGGCAATTTGATAAAATCTTCATAAGAAAGGAATGAAGTGCTTATGGAAATGTTTCATAATGGACCTCTATATACATTTAATACAACAGTACTTTTGGCGGCACCTTTGGTGTCCCCTTCAGGAATTGCTCTTGAGAAATTTTTCTGTTTATTGTCCCCCCCAACAGTGAAATGAAATATCCGCCCTTGGTCTGACCTGTGTTCAGTCTGACCTGTGTTCAGTC
The DNA here is from genome assembly GCF_048128805.1 of Centroberyx gerrardi. Lineage (NCBI taxonomy): Eukaryota > Metazoa > Chordata > Actinopteri > Beryciformes > Berycidae > Centroberyx > Centroberyx gerrardi. The sequence continues at coordinate 31,287,217 of NC_136009.1, forward strand.
TGACCTGTGTGAAGTCCATGTGTTCAGTCTGACCTGTGTTCAGTCTGACCTGTGTTCAGTCTGACCTGTGTGAAGTCCATGTGTTCAGCGTCCTGCAGGATCTTCTGCAGAGGCTTCAGGTGCAGAACGACGTCAGCTGCTTCCCTCAGAGCTGCAGGGAGGAAGTCAGGGAAACTTTCACTTTCTAAAGCTTCTGCTGAGCTCTGGATCAGCTGGAGTCGAGCATCTCCCTGACATGATGGAACCCCACAACTCCTCTCATTCACTTTCTTGTATGGAGGAACAGTCTGAAAATCACACTTCTAGCACAAAAAGGAACGAAAACAAAAAAAAAGCAGATTCTGAAAATAAATTTAAAAAACTAGTTCTGTTGCTGAATTGTTTTGAAGTGAATCTGTTTCTTTATGTTTATTAAACCTTTCAGTTTGAAACTTATGCCGATGGAATGAAGAAAATACATTTACCAATAATTCTAAACAGGCGAAAAAAAATGAGACTCGTTTTTTGATATTGGCAGAATCTGCTTTGTCCGGTCTCTGTATTCTGTACATCACCACACGGCCATCTTGGTAGGAAAATAACAGGTGATTGTAATAAATTAATAGGTGATTACAATCAAATGACAAACACAGCCAATGAGCTGTGTGTATTGTAAAGCGCCATATTGGTAGGAAATGCATGTGACATCATGGGAATACTATCAATTTACAATTATTGGTAAACGTATTATTTTCTTTGTTCCATCGTCATAAGTTTCCTCCGACTGGACTTCAGTGTTACACTGAGGTTTTATCACGGCCAGGCCCAACGCCACGCTACTCCCAAAGTTCAACAGCACTTTAAATTAGCTTGTGTTACACTGGAGATTTCTTCAAACACAAATCCTGTCCACCTTGTTGGACGTCCTGGCACAGTTTCCTCAGTACGGGCCAGTAGACGCTCTCTGCCTTCTCAACTACAAACGCCATTTTGCGCGCTTTGGGGCTCATCAGCTGAAAAGAAGATAAAAAATGGAAATAATAATTCTAATAGTGCTTCTCTTCTACTGGCTTCTACTCCCAGCAGGTCGCTGAGCGCACCTGAGCGGAGATGCACTGTAGATTCAGCAGCCGGTTGGTCCAGAAGTCAAACTCCTGCTGTGGAACCGGCTTCAGTCCGTCCAGAACAGACTGAGACGAGTCCAGAGACAAAACCTCACTGACCTGCTGAGTCCAGTCAATTATCACCGAGTCAAACACATGAAGCCACTTTCTGTCAGAGGAGAGGAGGAGAGGAGAGGAGAGGAGAGGAGAGGAGAGGAGAGAGGAGAGGAGAGGAGAGGAGGAGAGGAGAGAGGAGAGGAGAGGAGAGGAGAGGAGAGGAGAGGAGGAGAGGAGAGGAGGAGAGAGGAGAGGAGAGATTAAACTGTATTGCCCCCTGTGGTGAAAACGTGTCACTGCAGCAGTAAGTAGTAAAAGGATGCAGTAAAGAAAAGTAGAAATAGTCTAAATCAGAGCAGCTGAGTATTGAACAGTCAGCTACAGCACTACAGCTTCAGTGGAGATTCTGTATGAATGAACAGCATGAAACATCACAGCATGTGAGCAGGATGTGCAGAACAACACACTGCCCTTATTTGTGACTCTTTTTAACATTTAATATTTGATATTTTTATTTTTATTTTTTTTTCTTATGGCTACTACGTAGTTGTTGCTTGCCTTGTCCTAAGAATTTCATTGTTCAGAATGACCTTGTGTGATACTGTGCATTTGATAAATAAAACACCTGGACTTTGACTTTTGACACAGAGAGACTGAATGAAAAAATAAATGTGAGATACAGTAGAAGACAGTAGAGACGGGACGCACCGCCCGTCAGCGTCCTGCAGAGCGTCTTGTCTTCCTGGAAGAGGCAGGAAGGTTCGTCCCTGAACTCGACCTCTGACCTCCAGCGCCTCGTCCTTCAGCCTCTGCAGCTGCAGACAGACGTCCTGCGATACGACCTCCGGCCAGGAGGGGGCGCTGCCGAGCAGCAGGGACACAACCTGACACAACAACTGACCTTTAACCTAGAGAACAACTGACCTTTAACCTAGAAAACTGACCTTTAACCTAGAAAACAACTGACCTTTAACCTAGAAAACTGCCCCTTAACCTAGAGAACAACTGACCTTTAACCTAGAAAACTGACCTTTAACCTAGAAAACAACTGCCGCTTAACCTAGAGAACAACTGCCCCTTAACCTAGAGAACTGACCTTTAACCTAGAAAACAACTGACCTTTAACCTAGAAAACTGACCTTTAACCTAGAAAACAACTGCCCCTTAACCTAGAGAACTGACCTTTAACCTAAAGAACAACTGACCTTTAACCTAGAGAACTGACCTTTAACCTAAAGAACAACTGACCTTTAACCTAGAGAACTGACCTTTCACCTAAAGAACAACTGACCTTTAACCTAGAGAACTGAAGCCAAAGAAATGCAACTCAGCTAACTGGCAAACTTGGAACTCTGGTCAAAATAGAAATAAAAACTAAAATATAAATGAGAATGACTTATTTTTTCATTCATTCATGTTGTTGGAAGGTCAGCAGCTAGCTAACTAGCTAAGCAGATAACTTAACATGGTAGATTGTATTTTTTCAGTTAACGTTAGCAGCAGAGCGCTAGGCTTCATAACATTAGCTTCCTCCTCACATTACATTAACATTAACTTTTGTCCAAAGCACATTACAGTATCAGTCTTACCTGTGGGCTTCAGTCTGATGATACTGAGCCAGAAAAAATGTGAGAAATGTTTGTAAAAGTAAAACTACAATAAACAAAATCCTAAGTCCATGCATCTAACAGCACCAAAACTGCCAAACCTGCTGTCTAATGACTGACTAGATATTATTATTTGGTCAATGTGATTAATTATTATTCTGAGTCACCAAACCGTCATCAGCTGAGAGGAACTTTGGTTCTGATGCTTTTTATTTGGCTTTCAAATAGTGATTTTTGTTTGATGCTTGCTCTCCAATATGTTGGGGAAAACTTTGATAAAAGATAAAGTAAATAAATGACAGCGCCACCTGGAGGCTAGCTAACCTTAACCGTACCTGCTCTGTCACAGACACAGCAGCGTCCAGCGCGGCGTTAGCCACTTCTCCGGTCACAACACCTTTCATATTGTCCTTTGTGATAACTTCACCTTTCCTTTTGGAGAAATGAATGGCTTTGTTTTGGATATTTCGAGGGAAATCGAGGCTGCCGACCAGCTGAGCTGCTGCATCCAGAGAGAGAAACAGGCTGCAGTAATCACATTTGTCAAAGAAGTTGCTGAGTATAATTCTGTTATTCTTCTCCCCGATAAACTGCTGCCATTTGTCCGGATTCAACTTCAAACTCTTCAGAGTAAAATCTCGAAAAGGATCCAGGCGTTCATCTTTGGCATCCATGGCTCGTTCTACTAATCTCTACTTTGTCTCTGTTATCTTCTTCTTTCCTCGTTTCTAGTTTTTCGTCTGGAAAATAACCATGAATTTTAGATAACTGTGCTAGCAAACTGAAAAACCTTCCAGCAGAAATTCAAACTGGAATCCTAACGGCTGATTTCACCAACGGTTACTAACAGTTGCTCGTGCTGCCTTCACGGTCTCTTCTCGACTCCTACATCCTAGATCTGAGGACGTCAGCGCATTCAAACGCGTTTGGTCGAAAATAATTGAAAAAACAACGGCCCCTGTAATAAAAGTACCAACAACTATCCAAAGTTTTTGGTGGCTGTTATTTAATTTTATAAATCAACCAGCACAGGGTTACTTTGTTCTGCAGTGGCAGAAAGTAGAGGACAAAATGCACATTAACGGTGTAATAGATATTTTTTATTAATTTATCACAGCGCTTCCATGCTCTATGCCATTTTTCCATCAAGTCACCGACTCTGTTCATGTACGTTTCCAGATATGCCGCCCTCAAACACTGTCAGAAAATGTCGAAATTATGACATGAACACACCAACAAAACGAACCAACAAAGTAGTAAATGCGACTGAGAAAGTAGGAATTCCACTGGTTGGAGTCTGGCATGGAAGCTGTGTCAACAACTGATAATAAAAGTGATGCGTACAGAAACTTTTGGCTAATAAATCAAAGACAAATCAGTTCCCCGCCTGGTTTTCTCTCATTTTCATTCTGCCGCTGCAGCACAAAGCATCTGTGTGCCGCTTGGTTTCTGAAATAAACATAAGTCACTACAAAACACTGGTTTAGTCACTGGGTCCGTCATTTGCTACCAAAAGAAATTGAATGTCGGGACTTCAACTTTTGGAAATATGAGCTCACGAGGAGATGTTGAACGCAGCATAGCAGCCATAAAAGTCGGGATCTGATTGGTCGCTGAGCCGGAAAGAGTGTTGCAGCGGCACGGTGAAACACGGAGGTTTTGGTGAAGCAGGAGCACGAGAGGTAAGCGGGGAACCAGATAATTGTTAAAATCGGTTAATGTTTGTAACGTATGATAAGCATGACTGCCGTTAGCTGTACCCGGGAAGGGAAGCTAACGGAGATTATGGGAGCGCGAGCGGTTAACTTTGGCTAGTTAACAAGCTAACTAGCTTGTTCCCAGCATTCAGCTAACTAACACAGTAGCCAGCTAGCGCTAGCTAGCTAGGACAGTCAATACCAACGCAGTATCGTTAGCTTGCTCCTGTAGCTATAACTTGGTAGCAATTATACTACCACGAGTTAGCATTATAAGCTAGCAGCTTGTGGTTAGTTTATCAGCAGGTGAGCCGAAGTCTCTAAACTGTCCTCCTGTCTCTCCTGTTAGCAGCGCGCGGCGTGCAGCAGCCGGTAGCTCGTTCTGTGGAGAGAAAGTTACATCAAACTGTAGTAAAGAACCTTTTGATAATGTCGCCTTGCTGATCTTGAAACGGTCACAACTCGGAGAACACGCTTCAGTACTTAGTACTGGTGGTTAAGTGACGTCACACCAAGCTGCAGGTTATTTGAATGAAACTTCATCTCCTGCAGCTGGATGTCGCCGCTGTGTCTGGTGGACGAGGGGAACCGGGAGCATGATGGGACATTTTGAGTGAGGATATTAGTGTAGTGCTGTGATGCTAACTTTACAGTAATTATCCCGTTACAGCAGCGCGGCCTAGAGGCCATGATGGGTATTTCAGATCTTCAGCCAAACCTGATCAGATCGATCAGGTCGGAACTGAAGCAGCTAGCAGGATTGTGTTGATCTCCTCCTCTCTCTCCCTTCACATTGTGGGGTCACAGGAAGAAGCTAAAGCTAAATGGCTGTATATAATGTGAATGTGATATAATGGGGATGATGCCAAATCCTGATACAGGCTAGTTTGGTCTGAACTGGATCGTAGACCCGTAACATTAACTTTGTGCATTCCATCTGTCTCTCAGCTGGTCTTCAGGTGTTTCTGTCTACCTGAAGCGTCTGCCATCATGTGTCTGACCTGGCCAAGAAGAAAGCAGCGAAGAAGAATGAGGCAGCTTAAGCCTGCGAGGACGACCTGCAGGACGGCACCAAACCAAAGATGAGACCCAGACCGGGGCCTCATGCAGGTCTGGAACATGAAAGTTCATTTCCAGGTCCTGAGAGGTTGCAGAAAGGTTAGTGGAAGTCTGGAAAAATCCTGTCCTTCACGTCTACGTTTTATAGTTACTGTGTGTATTTAAAAAAAAAAAAATTCATCAGATGTGAAGAGAAGAGGGAAAGATCAGAGCCTGACTGCCTGGAAGTGATGTAACGAAAGGCCGACTGAAGCCCCTCCCCCAGCAGTCTGTTCACAGTGGGAGGGCGCCATGACAAAAATGGACCGAAGCGTGTTTCTGATCCAGGCAGTCTACCTGTTGGTTAACGAGCGCTGCCTGTTGGTTAGACTGGTGATGCTGCGGTGGTTTTGGCGTTTCTTGCTTTATGCTGAGTGAGTTTCCTGCTGCTTGTTTTCTGACACTTCTGAGTGTCGGTCTGACTCTGCTGCCTGTCTGACAGGTTCAGATGGATCCTGGTCTCTCCCGCAGGACTTCCTGAAGGGTGTCTGCACCAACATCATCACCTCCACCAGCGCTAACTCGGATACGACACGGTAACCGCCTTACGTTGCCATGGAAACTAGCAGACACTGTTGCTTAGACTGATGATGCTGTTCTGTCAACAGTCTGTTAAATCACTTTAAAACCTTTTAGAACCTTTATCTTTTTACAGTTACTGTTTTAGCATCTATTCTTTATTTTGTGTTGTTGCTGCTTGGTTTGACTGGTAAAGCACTTTGTAAACTAGATTTAAAAATAAGCTCAGAGCTGAAGCTCCAGTATTAAAGACTGTCTGTTGCAGTCAACTGTGTCCTGTTGACCAACTGTCCTGTTGAGCAGCTTGTTAGTGTGTGTGTGTGTGTGTGTGTGTTGCTGGGAGATGATGTGAACAAAAGGCCGAATTGCAGCGCCCCCCCAGGCAGTGTGTTCTCCTGCGGGGCGCAGTGACAAAAACCAGACCGAAGCGTTCAGCTGATCCCAGGACAGCAGCTTCCTGCTTTACACACACACACACACACACACACACACACACACACACACCTGAAGACAAACGTCTGTCTGTGTCTGCTGCAGGGAAGAGAGACTAACTGGAGGAACCAGATGAAGAGATTCAACTGGGAGCATGAAGGTACAGAACACCTTCCTCTTCCTCGGCACAAATCTGCCATCTGGGCAATAATTGACTTGAGCTCAGTGACACAGATGTTGACCAACTGTCCTGTTGAGCAGCTTGTTAGAGTGTGTGTGTTGCTGCTGGGAGATGATGTGAACAAAAGGCCGAATTGCAGCGCCCCCCCAGGCAGTGTGTTCTCCTGCGGGGCGCAGTGACAGAAACCAGACCGAAGCGTTCAGCTGATCCCAGAACAGAGGCAGCTTCCTGCCACACACCAGTGATGATGTTTAGCACTTTATCTTTCTCAGCACAGAGAGAAAGCTTAGGAGCCTGAGGACGGCAGGGTTTTCTTCACTGTGTTTGTCCTAACCCCGCAGCACCTGGCAGAACAGCTGGATGTGGATCTGTCTCTGCTGACCTCATCATGACATCATGACGACATCATGGAGAGGCAGGAGGTGAGGAAGATCATCAGATGCTACAGACGGGGAAACGGCAGGTAACTTTCTACTGACAAGGAGACTAGTTTCTACTGTTTGAGATATGGCTGACTTGTCATAGTAGTTGATGACAGAAGTAGTGTGATGTCAGAACTGATGTCAGAGGTGTGTGTGTGTGTTCTGGCAGAACCTTCAGCTGCTGCTCTGGACCGACCAGCAGAACATCACCAGGTGGAGCAAGAACATCTCAAGCCAACATCCACAAGCAGAAGAATGACCGACCATGTGACCGTCTGTCCGTCCATCCAGCCTCCTGTCCGGCTTCTTCTGGAAGATCTGAGTCCAGATCCTGGAGCCGTCGACTCAGCTGTTTCTGTTCTGGAGCTTCTGTTTTCTCTGCCTTAAAATCCTGCAGAACCCCAAACTGTTAGTTTACAGTGTTGACCTCAGTCCCATGCTGTGAGCGGCTCCAGACATGAAGCTTTATTCCATGTGAAAAACATTGTTGGTTTTTTTTTTTTATTTAGCTGTTGATTATTTAAAGGAATAGTTCTGTATTTGAACCCTGGGCCCAAATGACGTGTTTTCCATGTCATTTGGGGGCAAACACCACAGTCTGTGAAAACTGTGATAAACGTTGTTTTGCGAAACACGACGCTCACAGTATAATCATACTGTCAGGGTGTTATCCTGGAAAAAAAGTAAAAACTGAGATTTCGGTCAGCAGTTATTTTTGGATTCTTCTGGATCTGGAGCTACACCGGCTGAGGAGGCAGAGCGTCTTTGAGGAAAAAATAGTTCCTATCAAATAGAACACATCTATTGACAGAAAGCTTGGTTTTTTTACAAAAAAAAAGTTCAGGATAACATACTGACAGTATGATTATACTGTGAGCGTTGTGTTTTGCAAAACAACGTTTATCACAGTTTTCACACACTGGTGTTTGGTTTCTACTAATGGGTCATGATGGAAAACATGTTATTTGGGCCCAGGGTTCAGAATACAGAGCTATCCCTTTAACCGTGTCTGTGGAGTTTGTTGCTGCGACTCGTCTCAGTAGCTTTGTATTTCACTCTGCTTCACACCCGGAGGCAGATCCACTCAGTGAAGCTTCAATAAAACCATTAAAACTCATCCGCCACTCGTCACAATGAGTCAAGGTTTTTAAATGGAAATCATCAGAGGGAAGCAGAGATGTCTCACTCTGCCTCATTTCCACAAACACAACCAGAGTCTGCACTCACACTGAGAAGCAGTAGGAACAAAGTCTCTGCTGCAGAGATCCTGACTGTATTCATGAGGTGATCAGTTGTTTACATCTAGACACTTCCTATCCATCTGTATGGCCTGTAGAGTTTGAAATGTCAATGTGATGCCCATCCTGTATACACATATTATTTATATATACACACACATTATACATGGTCATGTTTATTTTACTTTGCGGCTGCAGTGACTGAGTCTCCCAGCAGGTTTATTTACACCTAAATATTTTACCATCCAGAGATAAGACTGACCTTTCTGTGAAGACTAGTTTTTGGTTTGAGTCTGGATCAGAACAGTTGCCATGGTAACCGGTCTGCCTGGTGAGAGCTAAAATACCCATCGAATACTGTCAGACCTGAAGGTGAAAGGTTTTGATTTATTCATTTTAAATGTATGGTGGGATTCGTCTTCTTGATGGACGATCTTTGAGCTTTGATCCCGTGACCCGGAAGTCACCTGTAACTCGCCAATAAACTCAAAGAAGAAGAAGAAGACCCGGAAGTCCCCAGCCACCGAGCTGAGCAGCAGAAGTTGCTGCTGCGAACCAGAACAGCAAAACCTTGAAGATCTGAGTCTCCAGACCAGAGGAGGATCAGGATGGAGACGGACAGGACGGTAAACCGACAACACTGACGGCCTCAGCCCGGCTGGTGCTCTGCATCTCAGAGATGCTGTTAGTGCAGCTAAGCTAAAGCGAGCTAGGCTTTAGCCTCGGTCGATCTGTTTTCTCCTGCATGGAGGGTTTTAGGCCAAACTCTGTTCAGAAGTCTGTCGCTGCTCAGCTGGCTCGCTGGCCGCAAACCGCCACATCTGTAGGACATGACTGAAGGGTTTTATGAATCATCTGGGTCTTCCGGTGGTTTCGGCTCCTGTTCGACCCGCACGCGGCACTTTGTCACAGATCATGTTAGAAGTGAGTGTGAGCTGCCGAGGTTTGAGGGAACAACAGGCGAACCAGTTTTACAGGTTTAAACTGTATTAAAATAAGTGCTGCTTTGTTTATCGGGTGTTTGCCGCAGTGAAGAGTGACTCCCAACGAGTCACTACAGGTAGGTCTGGTTCTACTGGGCATGCGCGTCTGCCGCTGAGCAAGGCAGCATGAAAGTGCCTGCTTCTGAATAGAGTTTGGTGTTATGGAGGGAGCGCATCGGTGCTAAGCTATGTAGCTGTGATGCTAGCTGGTTTGGAGCTACTGAGGACCTGCTGGAGGCCAGGCGGTGATCCAGCTGGTTCAGGAAGCTCCAGCAGTCTGCAGGTCATTTGACTGACTGGGTCCTCCTGTCTGCTGGAGGCTGCTGGACCTTCAGGGACCTTCAGGGACCAGATGGAGAAGCAAACTGAAACTGGGCATTTCAGTAAAAATACGACAAATGGAATAAACTACAGAGAGAGAGAGAGAGAGAGATCAGTTTACAAAATCACTTCATCCATACATGTTTGTTTGTTTGTTTGTTGCTGTTAGTCTCCCACATCTGTCTCTTTTAATACTGTATTTGTTTGTTTCCCATGTTGATTGTTCTTTATTATTGTTCAGCTGTTATTACTACAGCATTTTGTTTGTTTTTACATCATAACACGGTTTGATGCTTTAGTAATATGGAATACTTGTCATGCCAATACAGCAAATTAGAGAGAGAGAGAGAGAGAGACACAGACAGACAGTCACAGCTTGGCAGCTTCAGGACTTTTCACTGACACCAGACAGACAGATGAAGTTCAGCTGCACATCATGAATATAAATGTTGGTCTGTTGTCTTCAGACTTTAATGACACCTGATGGTTATTGATCATGAAGAAAATGTAGTTTAAAGTCACAGGCAGGCGTGTCGCTGGTTCTGCTCTACACTTCCACTGGAGACAATATATTAAAACTCAATATATCTCAATACAGCAGTGTGTCAGTCTGTATGTTGTGTCAGGAACATGAATGGTGATATCAGCTCCATGTTATTCTGCTGTCAGGAACATGAATGGTGATATCAGCTCCATGTTATTCTGCTGTCAGGAACATGAATGGTGATATCAGCTCCATGTTATTCTGCTGTCAGGAACATGAATGGTGATATCAGCTCCATGTTATTCTGCTGTCAGGAACATGAATGGTGATATCAGCTCCATGTTATTCTGCTGTCAGGAACATGAATGGTGATATCAGCTCCATGTTATTCTGCTGTAGTAATCACTAATGAGACTCTTGACCATCACAGCTTCACAAGCTCTCCATCCAAATTATATTATTGTCACTTTGTAATGACATTTTTAAATTGTTGTTTACATTCTAGCAGCCAATGGCATCGCTAGAAAGATTTGAGTCTCAGAAATAAACAGAATTCTGCACAGTCAGACTTTGTTGTCCCTGAACTTGTATTGATCACATGGTATCCTGGTTGTATTGATCCTGAACTCAGATCAGGTATCGAGTCGGATCAGGAGAGAAACAGATCTTCTGTCACTAATTTCCAGCTTTACATTGAAATGAATCTCAGTCTAAATGTCTTCAGGATTAAAACCCACTGACTGTCTGTTGGTCTGTGATGTCATTTGTTTAAACTTGATGCATTTTTATGATTCGCTTCTGAATAGTTTGATGAAGTCTAATCTCCAGGTTTGTGACTGCAGGACTCGGCTGAAGACCTGAACAACATTCAGATCAAGACTGAACCCGACTGTGACGTGGAGATCCAGTGGTTCCCCGTCCTCAGGAAGCTGTCCGTCAAGCTGACCGACTGCCGGCCGTGGCTGGGGGGGCGGGACTTCATATCTGTCGGTAAGAAATCAAACGGTTTGTTGTGTCGGTTTCAGAGCCGGTGCTGCATTCACATCACCTGGGAAAGACGGGAAAATCCAGCTTCCTCCTTGAGAATACTGTTCAGCTGAAGAAAACTACAATCATGGAGTCTGACGGCTTCAGACAGTTTGCCCATCTGAACTCTGCCAGGTTTTTGCTTTTAAAGGATAAGGCCGGTGTTTTTTAATGCATTTCTTACTGTCAACAAATCCTATGAAAATAACAACATCAACAATGTGTTTGCTCTCCTCCCGTTACTTTCTGACTTCCCACGTTCCGTTTTTAGTCTTCAACCCGGAAGTCATTGGCTCCAGTTGTAAGCTAAAAACCTTTAAATACAGCTCACAAAGACATAGTTTACATTTTAAAAATCTCTAACTGTTACCATGAAAAGTCAGACTGTTGTAGTTATTACCAAATCAAATTCAAACGGGAACAAATTCTTCATTACGCCGGGGACTATTTTCTGTGCTACGGAACTACTTTCCTGAGACGGAAAACGTGTTTACGGTCGGCTTATTAAGTCGTTTGAGGAAAAAGTCGTCCGGCCCGGTGCATCGTGATGATGAAATATGCTGCAGAGCAGCAGCATGGCTCTGTGACGGGGTTTAATAGTTTTTAATACAATGCAGTTCTATGGCTGCTGGGACATGAGGCTGCACTGGGACCGCTACATGGACCAGACTTGTCAGCAAAACAAAATCATTGCTGATTTAGTTCTTTTCATAGGATTTGTTGACGGTAAGCAATGCATTAAAAAACACCAGCCTGATCCTTTAACTGTCATGTTCTGATGTTTTTTCCCATATGACGTGAACGCATCATCAGTCATGCTGATCTCTTTCAACTGACCTCTGACCTCTGACCTCCTCCACACAGGCGATCACCCGCAGCTCCGCTCCGTCAAAGCAGAAAGTAAGCGTCACCCGCAGACGACGGGCCGGAAGATGATCTACTGCGCCGAGTGTAAGAAAGGTTTCTACAAGTCGTCGCACCTGGAGGCGCACCGGCGGATCCACCTGGGCCAGAAACCCAACCAGTGCTGGCGGTGCGGGAAGACGTATCCCACGCTGCTCAGCCTCGTCATCCACCAGCAGATCCACGAGCGCAAGGAGCCGTACCGCTGCTCCTACTGCGACAAAACCTTCGCCCTGAAGAGAGACTGGAAGACGCACCACCGCACGCACTCCGGAACCAAACCTTTCAAGTGCTGGTTCTGCGGAGACGGCTTCGGCGGGCAGGAAGAGCTCACCGAGCATCTGGAAACTCACAAGGGTGAGAAGTGCTACCACTGCAAAGTCTGCGACAAGATGTTCGTCTCCTACCAAGGCTTCAACTTCCACCGCAACTCGCACAGGAAGCAGCAGCTGCTGCCCTGCTCCAAGTGCAAGAAATCCTTCGCCAACCCTCAGAGCCTGAAGCTGCACCAGGCGACGCACTCCAGCAGGAAGCCTCACAAATGTCCCATGTGCGACAAAGCCTTTAAACTGCTGAGCGGTCTGCGCTGCCACCAGAAAACCCACGAGGAAGAGAAGGCCTATCGCTGCGCCGAGTGCGGCAAGTGTTTCTCCAGCCTGCAGGGTCTGAAGCTGCACAACCGGACCCACACCGGCCTGAAGCCGTACAAGTGCCAGGACTGCGGGAAGAGGTTCACCCAGTCGCCGCACCTCAAGGCGCACCAGGTCACCCACACCGGCGAGCGCCCCTTCCTCTGCGTCACCTGCGGCAAGAGGTTCACCCAGTCGTCCCACCTGCGCTCCCACATCACGCTGTTCCACGTGGGAAAGAAGCCGTTCACCTGCGACGACTGCGGCAAGAGCTTCACCATCGCTCACTACCTGAAGGTGCACCGGCTCAGCCACACCAAGGAGAAGCTGTACAACTGCTCCTACTGCGAGAAAACCTTCTCCTACCACAACTCCTGGAGAGCCCACGAGAGGATCCACACCGGCGAGCGGCCGTTCGGCTGCCGCGACTGCGGCCGGAGCTTCATCACCTCCGGCTCGCTGCTGAGCCACCAGAGAGCCAAACACACCGGAGAGAAGAGCCACTACTGCTTCACCTGCGGAGAGTTCTTCCTCACCAGCTCGCTGCTCAGGATCCACCAGCTGAACCACACCGGCGAGCGGCCGCACGCCTGCGGCTGCGGAAAGACCTTCAAGACCAAAGGAGTGCTGAGGTACCACCTGAAACGCTTCCTGGACCACCAGCCCGCCAAATGACAGGCTGTTTACCGGCTGCCTGTGGAACTCTGACAGACGCCGTCTGGAGACCTGTGAGCAGATGAGCAGAGATGAACAGATGAGCAGAGATGAACAGAGATGAACAGATGAGCAGTAGGATGAGAGCTTCCTGATGGAAACCTGCAGCTGCTCACACACACAAGGAAGAACTTTCTTCAGTTTCAGTTTTTATTCCAGAGGTGAAGTAAAGAGGCCAGACTGCCTGCTGACCTGCCTCATCGGTGCAAAACATCACTGAAGGTTTTGTTGTTTGTCTCTTTACTGTCAGCTGGAGAAACTGGAACTTTACAAGAAGCTGTTTGTTCCTCTGGTGGAGCGGAGCGTCTTCCATCAGAAACTCTCATCCCTGTTTCCCTGTGAACACTAACACACAACACAGAACCAACCCAGAGGCTGGTTTTCTGATGAACTGGACGTGGTCATGTGACCCGAGGAAGAGGAGTCATGTGACCCGAGGAAGAGACGGACAGTAACACTAAGAAACCACAGAGCTGCATTATGGTTTGCAGCTTTGTGTTACAAAAACTACAAAGATGGAGTTTGACTCGAGACCAAATGAACTTTAACGAAGCGACAGACGGATGATTTGACCTGTGGATGTACAGACAGAATCCATCCCATGATGCCACGCTTCTAACAGACTAACTCACCGCTCAGTTTACCTGCACAGCCACACCTGAAGCCCAGCGACTGACAGTCTGTCCTGTGGAAACCTCCGGACTCCAGTCTGCTGTCTGTCAGTCCGGCCTGAACTCAACTGAACTGAGAATCCAGTGAATCCAGTTCAGTCCTGCAGTGTGAAAGTCTCCCAGCTGACAGGGAACAGAACTGGATTACATTCAATTCCATGAAATTCCACTTCTAAGAGAGTTTGTCTCGACTCGCTGAACATTATGAATCAAACATTATGACTCAAACATTATGAATCAATCATTATGAATCAAATATTATGAATCAAACATTATGACTCAAACATTATGAATCAAACATTATGAATCAAACATTATGACTCAAACATTATGAATCAAACATTATGAATCAAATATTATGAATCAAACATTATGACTCAAACATTATGACTCAAACATTATGAATCAAATATTATGAATCAAATATTATGAATCAAACATTATGACTCAAACATTATGAATCAAACATTATGAATCAAACATTATGACTCAAACATTATGAATCAAACATTATGAATCAAATATTATGAATCAAACATGAATCAAACATTATGACTCAAACATTATGACTCAAACATTATGAATCAAATCAAACACATCGGTCATAATGTATGGAGTACATGACATGTTCTGCAGGGTCAATTCTCAACTCATTTGAAAATATGAATGTTTTCTGTTCATCTGTCATTCTGCACATTTGTTTTCCATTACATTACCCAGAATTCCATACAGTCATGCTGACTCTGGTCCAGCCTGGTGAGGTTTCACACAAACAAGGAAAACATGGAATTTCATTGAATTCAATTCAACAACCCAGTTCTGTTTCCTGTAGGTTTTTTAATTCCAGGTCTCAGTTGAGTTTGTTGATGAGCTGAACTGAACACTAAAGAACTCTGAAGAACTCTAAGTCCGGCTGTCCGGCCTGTTTATTATTCTTAGGAGGAAAAAATCAGAAATTCTGAGATTAAATTTGGAAATGAATGAAAGTGAGAAAAAACTGAATCAGAACCTGCCGACTGCATTAAAGTCAGTTTGTAGATCTGGAACCTACTGATCCACATGGTCCACATGGTCCACATGGTCCACATGGTCCACATGGTCCTCAAGCTCCGGCTCGGAACCTCTGACTTCAGTCTCAGAAGTTCTGAGCAACCCCCCCGACCCCCTCGACCCCCTAACACCCCCCTCGACCCCCCCCGACCCCCCCTCGCCCCTAACACCCCCCTCGACCCCCCCAACCCCTCCTCTAAAAACACTAACATGAAGCGGTCTGCTTTAATAAAGTTCACTTCACGTTCTGCAGGTCAGAAGAGCTGAACTGATGATGTCAGCAGCTCTGATGATGTCAGCAGCTCTGATGATGTCAGCAGCACTGATGATGTCAGCAGTGATGAGCGTTACAGTCCATGAAATGAAAACTGACTTTCCCCTTGTTTCCGTGTCATATCCACATATTTAATAATAAATGCCAAACAATTACAAAATAATTTCCTTGTGTTTTTATGTCAAAAAGCCGGAGCTTCACTAACTGGAGCTTGGGAAACCTGCTGATTTCTCCTAAATGGAAACAAAACAATACATTTTTAATAAAACAGCAAAGTCACTATAGATCTTATCTGTGACCTGGAAACGTCTCATGATTTATTTGAAAAAGCGCTAAACCAAAATAATGTGAAACAGTTTCAAGTTGTGTCTTATTTTTTATGTTTTTTTATTTCAATCAATACAGTAAAAGTCGGGTAGAAAAATAACTGACGGCATGAACATTATGCATAAATGAGACAAATAAGACACAAAGCAAAACTCAGTACAGAGATATAACAAGACAAACAATAAATAAAGTTGTATTGCAAAACAAAAGAACAGACAACAATGTAAAGTAAGTAAATACAAACTGAGCGGCTCAAAACAAAGTAAAGAGAAAACATCTTTTTATCCGTTATCATTTCTGAAGATGTAGTGTAGAGATGAAGTTCTTCAAAGTGACGATATGAGGCTTTGTTTGTCTTAATAAATCTACATGTATGGATAAAATATTTACTTCATAGAATAAAATGATTTACAACAAATTACAGGTTCTTGTCCTTCATAAACAGCTTTAACCTGCGACTGAACACATCTCACTGAACACTGAACACATCTTACTGAACACTGAACACATCTTACTGAACACTGAACACATCTCACTGAACACTGAACACATCTCACTGAACACATCTCACTGAACACTGAACACATCTCACTGAACACTGAACACATCTCACTGAACACATCTCACTGAACACATCTCACTGAACACTGAACACATCTCACTGAACACTGAACACATCTCACTGAACACATCTCCCTGAACACTGCACACATCTCACTGAACACTGAACACATCTCACTGAACACTGCACACATCTTACTGAACACTGAACACATCTCACTGAACACTGCACACATCTCACTGAACACTGAACACATCTCACTGAACACAACACATCTCACTGAACACATCTCACTGAACACTGCACACATCTCACTGAACACTGAACACATCTCACTGAACACTGCACACATCTTACTGAACACTGAACACATCTCACTGAACACTGCACACATCTCACTGAACACTGAACACATCTCACTGAACACTGCACACATCTTACTGAACACTGCACACATCTCACTGAACACTGCACACATCTCACTGAACACTGAACACATCTCACTGAACACTGAACACATCTCACTGAACACTGAACACATCTCACTGAACACTGCACACATCTCACTGAACACATCTCACTGAACACTGAACACATCTCACTGAACACTGCACACATCTCACTGCACACATCTCACTGAACACTGAACACATCTCACTGAACACTGAACACATCTCACTGAACACATCTCACTGAACACGTTCCACAGTTCAACACAGTTATTAACATCAAAATGAAATGGGAGGAGTTCAGTAGAGTGATTCTCAACCTTTTTCATATCAAGGATCTAATCCAGTCCACATCAGAGCCACAGACCCCATCTGATGAGATTTTGTCTCTCAGACCCAAATCTGAGAATATTTGTGTTGTCAGATGATTCAGTGCAGAACTCCTGACTGCTGCAGGTAGAGAGAGAACAGAGAAACTGATCAGAAGTCATTCTGCTGCTTTCTCTAACTGTGTTCACTTCTTTAATGAAATAATGCTGAAGTTTGACAATTCATCAGTTTGCTGGGGACCCCCTGGAGCCCCCTCAAGGACCCCTGGTGGTCCCCGGACCCCACGTTGAGAACCGCCGCATTAGAAGGCTATCTGGCATTTAGAATTTTAAAGTTCATCTCTTTAACTTCAGGTCGAACTGGGGAAGAAATGTGTCTTTTCCTTATCTTTGTGTCATATTCATCTCTATGTTCATGTAAAACATATTTCCTTCTTAATGGACTTAATGGAATAAAATATTCCTTATGATGTTGCTGTCGCCTGAACTGAAACCCTCGAACCTGCTGCAGTACTGAAGTGCATCAGTCCCTCCATAGCTTTTATCTCTTTATTATATTCCTTAACATGACAGTCAAATTACATTCCTGACATTATTTCATGTTATGTTATTTATCCTTTATTTCCCCAGTGTAGTCATGCTGAGGTGTTTCAAGAGTTTCATAACTCAATACAACTTTACATTAAACAATCAAGAAGAAAAACACAATGGTAAAAAAAACACATAAGAAAATAAAGACGCAATAATAAACCTCAATACATCAGTTAAAAACATTAAATTGATCGATTCCAACAGGAGTTCACCTTCAGATCAGCAGAGCTGAAGGTGTGTCCAATTCATCAGGAGACAGCTGGTCTGAGTCCAGTCTGGCTCAGCTGGTCTGAGTTCAGTCTGACTCAGCTGGTCTGAGTTCAGACTCAGCTGGTCTGAGTCCAGTCTGACTCAGCTGGTCTGAGTTCAGTCTGACTCAGCTGGTCTGAGTTCAGTCTGACTCAGCTGGTCTGAGTCCAGTCTGACTCAGCTGGTCTGAGTTCAGTCTGACTCAGCTGGTCTGAGTTCAGACTCAGCTGGTCTGAGTCCAGTCTGACTCAGCTGGTCTGAGTCCAGACTGACTCAGCTGGTCTGAGTCCAGACTGACTCAGCTGGTCTGAGTTCAGACTGACTCAGCTGGTCTGAGTTCAGACTGACTCAGCTGGTCTGAGTTCAGACTGACTCAGCTGGTCTGAGTCCAGTCTGACTCAGCTGGTCTGAGTCCAGTCTGACTCAGCTGGTCTGAGTTCAGACTGACTCAGCTGGTCTGAGTTCAGACTGACTCAGCTGGTCTGAGTCCAGTCTGACTCAGCTGGTCTGAGTTCAGACTCAGACTCAAATTCAAACCATTTCAATATTTTGTCATGATTTTATTTTTTGTGCAGATTTAAAAAAAAATGCAAGTTTCATATGTTGGTGTGTTGAGGAGCGATCCAGTTACTGACTGAGTTATTGGACTGAATACATAATAATATAATAATTATTATGACACACAGACAGGCTTCATCATTCTGTTGACTGTTCATCTGGACTTTGGTATTTAGAATAATATTACATGATATTCATGCAGTCCATCATGGAGAACAGGGTTAAGCTTTCTGCTACTTTTATTGTGAAGAGGACGCTGACGTCAGAACACACCACGTGACTTCCACTCGTTTCGTAAACCTTTAAAGATGGCGGCGTCCTGTGCGGGTCGCGCGCTCCTCCGTCAGAGCCTTTTCAGATGTTTGACGTCAAAAACCAGACGGACTTTCTCCGTCGGCGGAAACTTCAAGAGCAGGGAGGCTCTGACGTCAGAGCCCGCGGCGGGAAACCGCTCAGCCTGCTGGGTAACGGCGAGCAGACGGGAAGCCGGCGGGAGGAGCGGCGGAGCGGCGGCGCTGTGGGCGGCAGCGGTAGGTGAGCGACACACACACACACACACACACACACACACACACACACACACACACACACCTGCTGGAACCTGACCTGACCTTTATTCTGTTGTTGGCCTCAGGCAACTATGAAAGTCTAATGCAGCCTGGTGTGTGTGTGTGTGTGTGTGTGTGCGTGTGTGCGTGTGTGCGTGTGTGTGTGTGTGCAGCCTTCTCCCTGTTCAGCAGCAGTGAGGAAGACCAACGAGATGAAGGTCAGAAGAAAGAGGATGAGATGATCTTACTGCTGAAGAAGGCCAAGGTAGACCTGACTGTCTGTCTGTCTGTCTGTCTGTCTGTCTGTTTACCTGCCTGTCTGTCTGTCTGTCTGTCTGTCTGTCTGTCTGTTTACCTGCCTGCCTGTCTGTCTGTCTGTCTGTCTGTCTGTTTACCTGCCTGCCTGTCTGACTGCCTGTCTGTCTGTCTGTTTACCTGCCTGCCTGTCTGACTGCCTGTCTGTCTGTCTGTTTACCTGCCTGCCTGTCTGACTGCCTGCCTGTCTGTCTCTCAGCTCAGTCTGTATCGAGGTCAGCTCCAGTCTGCCTCTGGTTTCCTGCACCAGGCGGTCGCTCTGGCTCACCAGACCCACAACAACCAGGCGGTCATCTACACCTACAGTCTGGTAAACAGTCAGTAAACTGACATCATCTACACCTACAGTCTGGTAAACAGTCAGTAAACTGACATCATCTACACCTACAGTCTGGTAAACAGTCAGTAAACTGACATCATCTACACCTACAGTCTGGTAAACAGTCAGTAAACTGACATCATCATCTACACCTACAGTCTGGTAAACAGTCAGTAAACTGACATCATCATCTACACCTACAGTCTGGTAAACAGTCAGTAAACTGACATCATCTACACCTACAGTCTGGTAAACAGTCAGTAAACTGACATCATCTACACCTACAGTCTGGTAAACAGTCAGTAAACTGACATCATCTACACCTACAGTCTGGTAAACAGTCAGTAAACCAGCTGTTGTTCTTTGCATTCCTGGGTCCATTTTGTAGTTTTTTGTATTTTTTTAAAACTGGCCCATCGTAGATGACATCACGTCACTTCCAGATATTTCCAGCAGCTACAGAGTCCTTTAACAAGCAGTGAAACTTAATTAGTAAGAGCTCTGTGACCTTTGACCTTTGACCTAACCTGCTCCTGTCTGGTTTCCTCAGATGGCGAACCTGGCCTACGTCCAGGGCCAGCTGGACAACGTGAGTATAACCAACCAGGACTATGCTGTACCTGGACTGGTCTGGTCCGGACAGGTCTGGACTGGTCTGGTTTTCCACTGTAATGTTGATCATATGGGACTCTGTTCAGATGTGTAACCTCAGCAGCAGTCTGTTGTGTTTTTGGGTTGAACTGTTGGAGTTTTGGTCCTGTGTGTGTATTGGACAGCAGCACTCCCTGTTGAACTACAGGACTGGTACAGGTCTGGTACAGGACTAAAACGGGACTGGTACAGGTCTGGTACAGGACTAAAACGGGACTGGTACAGGACTAAAACAGGTCTGGTACAGGACTAAAACGGGACTGGTACAGGTCTGGTACAGGTCTGGTACAGGACTAAAACGGGACTGGTACAGGTCTGGTACAGGACTAAAACAGAACTGGTACAGGACTAAAACAGGACTGGTATAGGACTAAAACAGGACTGGTGCAGGACTAAAACAGGACTGGCACAGGTCTGGTACAGGACTAAAACAACTGGTACAGGACTAAAACAGGACTGGTATAGGACTAAAACAGGACTGGTGCAGGACTAAAACAGGACTAAAACAGGACTGGTACAGGTCTGGTACAGGACTAAAACGGGACTGGTACAGGACTAAAACAGGTCTGGTATAGGACTAAAACAGGACTGGTGCAGGACTAAAACAGGACTGGTACAGGACTAAAACAGGACTGGTACAGGACTAAAACAGGACTGGTATAGGACTAAAACAGAACTGGTACAGGACTAAAACAGAACTGGTACAGGACTAAAACAGGACTGGTACAGGACTAAACGGGACTGGTACAGGACTTAACGGGACTGGTACAGGACTTAACAGGACTGGTACAGGACTAAACAGGACTGGTACAGGACTTAACAGGACTGGTACAGGACTAAACGGGACTGGTACAGGACTAAACGGGATTGGTACAGGACTTAACGGGACTGGTACAGGACTTAACGGGACTGGTACAGGACTGAACGGGACTGGTACAGGACTGAACGGGACTGGTACAGGACTAAACGGGACTGGTACAGGACTAAACAGGACTGGTACAGGACTAAACGGGACTGGTACAGGACTAAACGGGACTGGTACAGGACTAAACGGGACTGGTACAGGACTAAACGGGACTGGTACAGGACTAAACAGGACTAAACAGGACTGGTACAGGACTAAACGGGACTGGTACAGGACTAAACGGGACTGGTACAGGACTAAACAGGACTGGTACAGGACTAAACAGGACTAAACAGGACTGGTACAGGACTAAACAGGACTAAACAGGACTGGTACAGGACTAAACGGGACTGGTACAGGACTAAACGGGACTGGTACAGGACTAAACGGGACTGGTACAGGACTAAACGGGACTGGTACAGGACTAAACGGGACTGGTACAGGACTGAACAGGACTGGTACAGGACTAAACAGGACTGCACTGTGCTGCAGAGCTCGAAGGCTTTTTCTGCACACAGCCAAGAAGCTGAAATAAATCTTAACTCATTAGAAGACCAGGAGACGATGTTACATCCCTTTTAATATTAGTTGTGATTAGTTTGATGTTTGATCCGGAGGCAGACCGGTTCATATCAAACCAGACAGACACAATGAGGGGCAACTGGCTCAGAAACCTTTAAAACCTGCAAGGAAATCCAGTCTGAACTGGTGCTTCTCCAGCAGTCCAACTGGTTTCAGCCTTCATCATCTCCTCTTCCTCTTCCCAGGCAGAGAAACTCTTCAAAGCAGCGATGAGCTTCATGCTGTCTGGAGGAATGCCACAGGTGTGTGTGTGTGTGTGTGTGTGTGTGTGTGTGTGTGTGTGTGTGTGTGTGTGTGTGTTTTATCAGTCCCATCCTTGATCTGTTTCCATGTTAACTGGTTTCCTGTCTGTTTCCAGGACGACAACGCCGTCATCGAAATGTCTCTGAAACTCGCCACCATCTACGCCGGACAGAATAAGTAGGAGAGAGTCTTTACTATCAAACATCTTTTAACAGAAAATAATTTATCGATAGTCTCATAATGATGTAATGTGTCTGTGAGGACGGAGCTGGCGGAGCACGGCTACAGATTCTGCACCGAATCTCTGGAAGCCAAACTGGAGAAGCAGAAGGAAATCCCAGCAGAGGAGCAGACAGGTAGGAAACCACCAACCAACCGACCAATCACAGCGCAGTTCACTGGCTAACCCTCCTCACTGGTAAACACTACTGCTAACATGCTAATGCTAGCTGACCGGACCTTCAGCTGTTTTCAACAGATTCAAACCTTCACTTCAGTCTCCTGAGTCTGATTGACATGAACGGGTTCAGAAACCTGAAGCAGCAGCTGAATACTGAGCGACATGAAGTCTGAGGAGCTAAATATCAGACTTCAGTGTTTCTCCTGGGGAATTAAAACTGCAACTAAAGAAATGAAACGACAGTTGATGATAAAACTGATGTTATCACACAGTTCTTTCTGTTCAAGACGTTTGCAGATTCTTTCTGAATGTTTCTGTAAACTGAAATCTGCCACAAACTGCAGCTCCAGCTGATGCTCTGCAGGCTGTCTGACGGTTCGATTCTCCGCTCGGGAAAAAGAAAAAGCTTTTTTCCACTGAACAGCCAGCGGTGCGTTCTTCAGTTTCTCCAGTTCCACACCTGGAACCTGTCCGGGTCAGATGGAAGAGTCTGAACACAGACTGTGAAATCCACACTGATGTGTGTTCTCCTGGTTCCTCAGAGGAGCAGGGTGTTGATGTGTGTTCTCCTGGTTCCTCAGAGAACAGGATGTTGATGTGTGTTCTCCTGGTTCCTCAGAGGAGCAGGGTGTTGATGTGTGTTCTCCTGGTTCCTCAGAGAACAGGGTGTTGATGTGTGTTCTCCTGGTTCCTCAGAGGAGCAGGGTGTTGATGTGTGTTCTCCTGGTTCCTCAGAGGAGCAGGGTGTTGATGTGTGTTCTCCTGGTTCCTCAGAGGAGCAGGGTGTTGATGTGTGTTCTCCTGGTTCCTCAGAGAACAGGGTGTTGATGTGTGTTCTCCTGGTTCCTCAGAGAACAGGGTGTTGATGTGTGTTCTCCTGGTTCCTCAGAGAACAGGGTGTTGATGTGTGTTCTCCTGGTTCCTCAGAGAACAGGGTGTTGATGTGTGTTCTCCTGGTTCCTCAGAGGAGCAGGGTGTTGATGTGTGTTCTCCTGGTTCCTCAGAGGAGCAGGGTGTTGATGTGTGTTCTCCTGGTTCCTCAGAGAACAGGGTGTTGATGTGTGTTCTCCTGGTTCCTCAGAGAACAGGATGTTGATGTGTGTTCTCCTGGTTCCTCAGAGGAGCAGGGTGTTGATGTGTGTTCTCCTGGTTCCTCAGAGAACAGGGTGTTGATGTGTGTTCTCCTGGTTCCTCAGAGAACAGGGTGTTGATGTGTGTTCTCCTGGTTCCTCAGAGGAGCAGCAGCAGCAGAGGAAGGAGACGCGCCTCCTGCTCGGTCTGTGTCTGGACTCCCGGGCCCGGTACCGAGCCTCGGCCCTGCAGCTGACGCCGGCCAGCCAGGACTACCAGGCCGCTCTGAACATCTGCAGGGAGGAGCAGGGGGAGAGCCACCCCCAGGTACCAGCAACACCAGTATGACCAGCAACACCAGTATGACCAGTATGACCAGTATGACCAGCAACACCAGTATGACCAGTATGACCAGCAACACCAGTATGACCAGCAACACCAGTATGACCAGTATGACCAGCAACACCAGTATGACCAGCAACACCAGTATGACCAGCAACACCAGTATGACCAGTATGACCAGCAACACCAGTATGACCAGTATGACCAGCAACACCAGTATGACCAGCAACACCAGTATGACCAGTATGACCAGCAACACCAGTATGACCAGTATGACCAGCAACACCAGTATGACCAGTATGACCAGCAACACCAGTATGACCAGCAACACCAGTATGACCAGCAACACCAGTATGACCAGTATGACCAGCAACACCAGTATGACCAGCAACACCAGTATGACCAGCAACACCAGTATGACCAGTATGACCAGCAACACCAGTATGACCAGCAACACCAGTATGACCAGCAACACCAGTATGACCAGTATGACCAGCAACACCAGTATGACCAGTATGACCAGCAACACCAGTATGACCAGTATGACCAGCAACACCAGTATGACCAGTATGACCAGCAACACCAGTATGACCTCAGGAAGACCGTCGCTGTCATGAATATTAATGACTTCTCCTGATTGCTCATCACTGGTTTGTGTGTTCAGTCTGGCTGCTGGACTTCCTGACTGTGATGTAACGTGTCTCCTGCCAGACTCTGGTGCTGATGAGCGACCTGGCCACCATCTTGGATCTGCAGGGTCGCCATGACGACGCCCTGCAGCTGGTGCAGCGAGCCGTGGATCTGAGCCGCCGCACCGGACACCCGGACCAGCATGTGCTGCTGGGAAACATGGCCGGCATCCTGCTGCACACAGGTCAGTACAGACAGGACTACTGACAGGACTACTGACAGGACTACAGACAGGACTACTGACAGTACTACTGACAGAACTACTGACAGGACTACAGACAGGACTACAGACAGGACTACTGACAGGACTACTGACAGGACTACTGACGGCACTACAGATGGTACTACAGAGGACTACTGACAGGACTACAGACAGGACTACTGACAGTACTACTGACAGAACTACTGACAGGACTACAGACAGGACTACTGACAGTACTACTGACAGAACTACTGACAGGACTACTGACAGGACTACTGACAGGACTACTGACAGGACTACAGACAGGACTACTGACAGTACTACTGACAGGACTACTGACAGTACTACTGACAGGACTACTGACAGGACTACAGACAGGACTACTGACAGTACTACTGACAGTACTACTGACAGGACTACTGACGGCACTACAGATGGTACTACAGAGGACTACTGACAGGACTACAGACAGGACTACTGACAGTACTACTGACAGGACTACAGACAGGACTACTGACAGGACTACAGACAGGACTACTGACAGTACTACTGACAGAACTACTGACAGGACTACAGACAGGACTACAGACAGGACTACTGACAGGACTACTGACGGCACTACAGATGGTACTACAGAGGACTACTGACAGGACTACTGACAGTACTACTGACAGAACTACTGACAGGACTACAGACAGGACTACAGACAGGACTACAGACAGGACTACAGACAGGACTACTGACGGGACTACAGACAGGACTACTGACAGGACTACAGACAGGACTACTGACAGAACTACTGACAGGACTACAGACAGGACTACAGACAGGACTACTGACAGGACTACTGACGGCACTACAGATGGTACTACAGAGGACTACTGACAGGACTACAGACAGGACTACTGACAGTACTACTGACAGAACTACTGACAGGACTACAGACAGGACTACTGACAGGACTACCGACAGGACTACAGACAGGACTACTGACAGGACTACTGACAGTACTACTGACAGTACTACAGACAGTACTACAGACGGCACTACAGATGGTACTACAGAGGACTACTGACAGGACTACAGTCAGCACTACAGACAGTACTACAGACAGTACTACAGACGGCACTACAGATGGTACTACAGACAGGACTATTGACAGGACTACAGTCAGCACTACAGACAGTACTACAGACAGTACTACAGACGGCACTACAGATGGTACTACAGACAGGACTATTGACAGGACTACAGACAGGACTACTGACAGGACTACAGACAGGACTACTGACAGTACTACTGACAGAACTACAGACAGGACTACAGTCAGCACTAATGACAGTACTACAAACAGTACTACAGACAGGACTACAGACAGGACTACTGACAGTACTACAAACAGTACTACAGACAGGACTACAGACAGGACTACTGACAGTACTACAAACAGTACTACAGACAGGACTACAGACAGTACTAATGACAGTACTACAAACAGTACTACAGACAGGACTACAGACAGGACTACAGACAGCACTACAGACAGCACTACAGACAGCACTACAGTCAGCACTATAGACAGGACTACAGACAGGACTACAGACAGGACTACAGACAGGACTACAGACAGCACTACAGACAGCACTACAGACAGGACTACAGACAGGACTACAGACAGCACTACAGACAGCACTACAGACAGCACTACAGTCAGCACTATAGACAGGACTACTGACAGTAAATTTGAAAATTAGTTTTTGGACTGGAAGGTTTTAAAATAAAATTGTGAAACATTAGTAAAATGAATTAATTAATAAATAAAATTAATTTTAAATAATTATGCAAATCTCCCTCTCTCTCTCTCTCTCTCTCCCTCTCTCTCTCTCTCTCTCTCTCTCCCCCTCTCTCTCTCTCTCTCTCTCTGTCTCTGTCTCTCTCTGTCTCCGTCTCCCTCTCTCTCTCTCCCCCTCTCTCTCTCCTCTCTGTCTCTGTCTCTGTCTCTCTCTCTCTCTCTCTGTCTCTCTCTCTCTCTCTCTCTCTCTCTCTCTCTCTCCCTCTCTCTCTCTCTCTCGTCTCTCTCCTCTCTCTTCTCTCTCTCTCCAGGCCGGCTGCAGGACTCGGTGTCTCTCTATCAGGAGGCTCTCTCTCTGGCTCAGCAGGCTGGAGATCAGGAAGCTGTGGAGCAAATCCAGGAAGGACTGAGGGAGGTGAAGAAGAAGAAGGAGGAGAAGGAGGAGAAGGAGGCTGCACAGGAGTGAGACAGACAGACTGACAGACAGACAGACTGTCTGTCAGTCTGTCAGTTGTGTTACTGAGGGTAAACATCATCCTCTCTTCATCCTGATCTGTTTCAAACTGAAACAAAAGTTTTTTTGTGTTTGTATTTTCAATGTACAAAGCTGTAATTTGACCTTCTGTGGGAAAGTTAATTTGTTGTTTTAAGCACAATAATAAAGAAGTATTGAGCGGTCAGACTCTGATGTGAGCTCATTAACAGGAATATTACAAACAAAATGTCATGTTCTTCCCATTGTACTTAAAACTAACATTAATGAACATTAATGTTGTTCAGAAGACAAGACTGGACTTCTCTCTCTAGCTCTTCTAGTCAACATTAGCATGTTAGCAATCCATAGCAGCAAGGAGACAGAGAAGCTGCTTTGGTTCTTGCTGTAAAACCTCTCAGCTCAGTGACTTGCTGTGAGTCTCTTTATACAGAAGCTAGTCCGACGGGTCACAGCAAGATGGCCGCCGCTCCGACCGTCCAGGAACGCTGAT
Organism: Centroberyx gerrardi; assembly: GCF_048128805.1. Lineage (NCBI taxonomy): Eukaryota > Metazoa > Chordata > Actinopteri > Beryciformes > Berycidae > Centroberyx > Centroberyx gerrardi. The sequence continues at coordinate 31,314,715 of NC_136009.1, forward strand.
GTGAACGGGAATGACCGATCTGTCTGTTCTAGTTCTGTGATCTGGACACAAAAACCTGGTGTTGCTCAAACTGCCAGAGGAGCATCAGAACAACAAGAGGAGCAGGAAGAGCGTCTCAGACCCTCTGACCTCTGACCTCTGACCTCTGACCTGAACCTCCTCCATGTGTCTGTCAGGAGGAAACCTGGAGCTTCACATTCCCACAGTCCTCAAATGCAGCGTGATGCACTTCCTGTCTGACTGTTTCCTTCAGTGTACCTGAAGCTTACCGGCTGTTTCAGAGCTGTGTGTCGACAAACCACAGCCACACACACAGGGATTAACCCAGCGTGGGAAACACACACACACACACACACACACACACATAATTGATAACAGTAAAGATCCTGCAACCTGAAGCCGCTCTCATCAGATCTGGATCAACCAGGATTTTACTGATGTCATGGGAACAGGAGGCTGATTCTGCTTTTATTAACACACACACACACACACACACACACACACACACACACACACACACACACACACATGTATACACACAAATATCACATAAACCCACGTCACTACACCTCCATGTGTAAACATGTAAATACTCACATAAACACACAGTCATGAACACACATGTAGCACACACACATTTGTATGTAAACACACACGTAAACACACACACACACACA
>NC_136009.1:31315591-31318091 GCF_048128805.1 Centroberyx gerrardi
CTGCTCACACAGTATTCACCGGTAGCGTTTGTTTTAGCCTGCTCGGGGTCCCAGGCGGGCGGGGCGGACTCTGGACAGGAAGTCAAACTGCTTCTTGTTGCTGCAGAATCATGAAATTTATATTTCAGATGAAAAGGTGAAAATGAGGGAAAGTAGAGAGCTTTGCTGCGTGTTGAAGCTGTTTGTCTTGTTTTCAGGTTTTTCCTCATTCATCTTCCTCATTACTATCTCACTAGTTTTTCTTTTTCAAGACTTCTGTAGTGTTTGACTCTTTGAATCTGAATCTGATTCTTCAGTCTGAGCGGGCTGAAGCCGAGCTGCTTCAGTCCCGACTCGGCTGGACGGTCAGAGTTTACCGGTCAGAGTTTACCGGTCAGAGTTTACCGGTCAGAGTTTACCGGTCAGAGTTTACCGGTCAGAGCGACATCGTCCTGACATCAACCTATTATGATGATATGATGCAGTTTGATTGATTACGTATTGACTGTAGGATTGATCAATACTACACTGGTTGTCTGTGGGGAGAGCTGAACCTGAACTGACTCTGAGACAGAAGAATGTGTTTTATCAGCAGCAGCAGGATCATCCTCCTGGTTTCAGTCTCTTGATGCTCTGAGTGTTTCAGTCTTTTCCTCTCTGACAGAAACACTGAATGAGATTTTTTAGCATGAAAATCATCAAATTTAAAGATATAAAAAAAAATCATCACAATATATTTGCTATCAGCAGCTTCAATCCAACATGATCAGTATCAATATTGAGATCAAACAGTTTCCATCATTTGATCTGTTGAGCTGAGGCTCTGACCTCTGACCTCTGACCTCTGACCTCTGACCTCTGGCTGAGCGCTGGATGTTTTAGGTTTCACTCGCTGACATGTCGGAGCTTCTTCTTCGTGGAAAACATTCCTGTGTGTTTGCTGAAGGTTTTTGGCGCCGAGCTGCAGATTCCCACAACGCTTCCTCATTTCTGACATTTACAGCAGATTACTGCCGAGTCAGCAGGCAGCTGTGTTCACATCACCTGCAGACGTGTTCAGAGGACACAATTATAGGATTACTGGTGAAAACAAATAATAACACATTTGTTTCTATTGATATAAAATTCAGGTCTGAACTGACTCAGACCTGAACAGACTCAGACCTGAAGTGACTCAGATCTGAACTGACTCTGTCTTCAGATCCTCTAGCTGAACATCCACAGAAACTCTATTCTCAGTAAGAATCAGCATCTAGGCAATGTACATATACTACAGTATAATACTGTATAATGTACATCTACTACAGTGTAATACTGTATAATGTACATCTACTACAGTATAATACTGTATAATGTACATCTACTACAGTATAATACTGTATAATGTACATATACTACAGTATAATACTGTATAATGTACATCTACTACAGTGTAATACTGTATAATGTACATCTACTACAGTGTAATACTGTATAATGTACATCTACTACAGTATAATACTGTATAATGTACATCTACTACAGTGTAATACTATATAATGTACATCTACTACAGTGTAATACTGTATAATGTACATCTACTACAGTGTAATACTGTATAATGTACATCTACTACAGTATAATACTGTATAATGTACATCTACTACAGTGTAATACTGTATAATGTACATCTACTACAGTATAATACTGTATAATGTACATCTACTACAGCAGGGTTCCCCAATTAGTTTTCCCCAAGGGCCAAATTATGTCAAGCATGCCAAGCCAAGGGCCAAAACGTCTGTTGTTTTTTTTTCCATTGCGCCAATAAAAGTTGTTTTATGTGCAGATGTTGTTGTTGCTGCTATTACCATTATTATTATTATTATTATTATTATTAGTAGTAGTAGTAGTAGTAGTAGTAGTAGTAATAATTTAGGCCTGGGTAGATTGGGTCACACAAGTTATGACATGGGATTAGTTTGGTAAAATGCCGTCTAATCAAACTGACAATCAGACATGGGTCTGAAAGTGTGAATCATGACCTGAAATGACTCTTATCTTTAAATCTGGCAAAAACATATGAAGCTAAATAAATGTTATGATGACAGGTGACCATACGCGGCGCTGTGGTTCACGAGACTTAACACACGTAACATTTCGTCATGTAAACACTCATTCCGATCACTTTCTTTGGTTGGATTATCTCACATCTTTCTGCACATGCTCATGCGCATTTGACGTAAGTAACGTCAATTACGTTCTCTGTTTTTCCGGGAGAATTTGAATGGGTGTGCTTGTTATTTACCCCGGGGCGCTCGGGCTTGATGTTGGCGCCGCAGCCCGTTTTTATATCGAGTGCTGACTCCGCCTCTCCGGGCCAGTTTCGGCGTACGGAGGTGAAAATTACAAATGGACCCGGTCGGTGTGGGGGCAAAACAAAACGTCTTTTTCTGACACTAATGGAGTCGTATGTTGTGATAAACCTGTTGCTTCATCAGAAAGAACAGCGGTAAATCATCATGTTATGACAGGTGCGTTC
>NC_136009.1:31325591-31340591 GCF_048128805.1 Centroberyx gerrardi
TTCTCCACTGTTCTCTCCTGTTCTCTACTGTTCTCCACTGTTCTCTACTGTTCTCTCCTGTTCTCTACTGTTCTCTCCTGTTCTCTACTGTTCTCTACTGTTCTCTACTGTTCTCTCCTGTTCTCTACTGTTCTCTACTGTTCTCTCCTGTTCTCTCCTGTTCTCTCCTGATTCTCATCACAGCCAGCAGAACTGAGCCAGACTGTTAACTCAGAATGCTTCTTGTTGCAGGTTATGCTGCCTAAACCCTCGCTGCTGAACCACCAAGACAGTGAAAAGGGCTGAAACTGGACAGCAACAACCGCATCGCACCGCCGTGACCTCCTGACCTCCCGACCTCTGACCTCTGACCTCCTGACCTCTGGCCTCCTGACGGTACCATGAGTCACCATCAGAACTCGCTGGGTCCTGACGCTCTCGCCGTCTCTGCAGTGAGTTTCAGATTTATTCACACTGTCGATCTGCTCAGACTGAGCTGTGCTGCTGTGGCCGGTGAAGCTGAAACATCAGTGTGTCACTTTCATATTAATATTCCTCCTCTGTCTGCTGACTGTTAACAGCTGATTCCTCTCCTCTATCTCACTCCAGCAGTATCGTTAGTTCTAGTGTTTCTCCACATAAAGACTACATTTCCCATCAGCCCCGTTGCTTCCTGCCCCCCCTCCCCCTCCCTGAAGAGGATCAACATGTTGGAAGTGATTTCTCCATCTTCCTTTCCCTCCTTCCACCATCTGCTGCCAGAAACTCTTTCAGCTTTAGCTCCGTTTGCTCTGAAGAACAGAAGAAGAACCTCTTCCTGTTTTGTGCCGTAAAGCGATCCAGCAGATTTCCCTCCAGATCCACTACTGCTGTTACTTCAGGCTCATTCAGCTGTGTGTGTGTGTGTTGCTAACATTCCTCTACAGATTTACTCCTTAAATCCATATTTGAGTGAGTGGACACGGGTGTAGGAGTGTGTGTGTGTGTGTGTGTGTGTGTGTGTGTGTCCAGCTCCAGAGGTCATTCAGAGGTCACTGGGTCACGGTAGGGTCAGTACTTCCTGTCTGCAGGGGTTAGCACTTCCTGTGAACTGCAGACTGGGAGCTCTAAAGCAGGACTGATCCCAGGACTGATCCTGATCCGCAGCACTTTCTGTCCTCAGTGAGTCTGCTGTTGTTACTGAGCGCTCGCAGAGGGACATGGACTTTCTGTTTGAGGTGAAGGTGAGTGGATCCAGCAGGTTCAGCCTTCAGCACCGGATCTCTGATCCAAAGAGACTCTCCGCTGTGGAGAGACGTGACTCCTCCTCTGACTGAACTAAACCAAATCACATGATGGGACTTTGTAAAGTTCCCCGACTCTGCCTTATAAATATTAGTGAATATATTCCTAAATCCTCAGGCTGAGTTGTCACTCTTTAGTTTAATGGCTGTGAAGCTTAACAGCCAGCACTGCAGGGGATTATGAGTCAGAAAATTAGAAAAGAAAAGATAATATTCAGCTGCTGCCACGTAACATAAAACACATCAGTCCACATTGCAGTAGGACACATTGAGTTAAAACAGGCCTCCTATGTCAGTGCATCAAATCAGTTACTATAATATTAGTTACTGTTAGTTACTACACTGTATTATCTTTACAGCTGGAAACTGTTAGATGGCATACACAAGTATAAAATCATTAGCAGCTTCATGTTTCGTCCACACAGAAGACTAAACATGAGGAATCAATACAGTCATTGATTTCTGAAAGCTGAGAAGCTCGGACCATCATGGATCAGATTCAGGTTTTAGCTGCAGACATTACTAACAGATCCAGAGAACTGCTCCTGTTTCCTGTCAGAATTCAGTCTCCAGATGGACCAGAAGGCAGAAAACTCTCTGTCTGATGTCTTCACTACTAACTACAAACTGCCACTGAACTTTAATTACCTCTGCAGTCCTGTGAACCATGAGGAAGGTCTCGGTCTGGAGGTGTAGTCCAGACTTCTACCATTCACCGTAGCATCATGGCTGCAGGACGCCGAGGGGCCGGTCTCAGTGGGTCTCATCGGGTCCCATCAGGTCCCATCAGGTCCCATCGGGTCCCATCAGGTCCCATCGGGTCCCATCGGCCACGGATTACGAAGCGACTTTCTCTTAAGCACAATGTCCCCAGGTTGCAAGTTCTGATGTGCTTGGTGCCGAAGACCGGACCGACACCTGAACCTCCGGACGGTCCAGAACTCATCGGCTCGGACTCGCACTCGTCTCTGCTGAAGTTTGAAGAGATCTTTCTCTGTAAAGTCACCTGGAGGAGCAGGTGCACCTGAGCTTTGGGTCAGCAGCACAGCAGGAGTCAGGAGGATTGGACAGTCCGGGGTCTTCGGGGTCCGTTCCTAAAACAACCCCGGCATGTTGACCATCTTCAGCAACAACTCTGAGGTGCAGCGGGTCACTGCTCCTCTGGCTCTGCTGGAGGCTTCAGAGAAGAGACACAACTCAGTTCACCCTGGAGAACGAGTGTGGTATGAAATGTGAAGACTGCTGAAATCCTGGAGCGAATCCCTCCAGTCTCCCAGTCCGACTTCTCCTCAGGACGAGCCGTGTCCCAACTGCAAGACTAGATGCAGAGCTCTCACAGTGAAGACCGCTGCAGCGTGTGAGGAGACCTGAAGGTGAATGTGTCCCATCATGATCCAGGCTCCTCTGTGTTGGCAGCGTTTCATCTCAGGACCTTCAGACCTTCAGCTCAGTCTTCAGGTGGGACGGGGTCACAGTCAGTTGATTCTGGCAGAGAGGAACGGAGGCCATTTTCCAGGACGTTCGTCTTAGATGCACTTGGTTTGTGTGCATTCCCGGTGCAGATATCGTCTATAATATAAAAATTATAATATAATAATAATATAATACCTGACCTCGGGCCTCTGGGCAGAGGGAGCAGTGACAGGGCCAGTGGTCTGTTGGCTCACCTTGTGCGCTCCAACAAAGTCTCTCCCAGGCAAGACTCATCGTTATTAGTCATCATCATCATCATCATCATCATTATAATTATTATTATTATTATTATTTATTTTTTCCTTCTTGTTTTCTTGAGTTCTCTCCCCCTTGGTCATGGCTCGAAGGTCTCCACATTTTGTCAAACTCTCGTTGGTGCTGGCACTCTGTTGACTGCAAGGAGGTGACTGTTGCTAGGTTACCACAAAAATGGCAGACAGCGCCACAGTATCTGAAGTTTATTGTAATTTAATGTTTTTTTTCACAAATGTGAAAAAAAAGTGAAAAAATGTGTCCAGTTTGCGATGCTTATGGAGAGCCTCAACATGTGTATGGATGTGATAAAATTTATATTTAATAAGTACAATACTTCAGCAAAACTTAAAAGTTACATAAAAGTTACTGACTTTAAAAAATAGGCCTGCTCTAACAGCTGCTCTTCGGAAAGGGCAATAAACAAAAATAAGATCCGTCCGAAGATCCAAGATCCTCGATGTCTTTGTTCAGACATGTAGTCAAGAAAGACTTTTTCATTTTATTTCACCTGATCAGAGCCTCTATGCTTTTTATTATGATATTCTGTGCGATCGCCTACAGCGACATCATCATCAGACACAGACCAGCTCTCACCAGAGACACTCCCCCTCCCTCACTTCCCCACCAGACTGTTATTGTAAATAAGAATTTGTTCTTAATTGACTCGTCTGGTTAATTAACAGTGAAAAACATGTTGAGGACTGACTTTACCTCCCAGCCTGTTGAACATAAAGCCAGCTGGTCTCTGTTCAGTCTGACAGGTCAGAGAACTGTTCTCCATCTGCACCAGGAGTCAGACAGACTGTCGCTGTAAGAGAAGACAGACTGTTCAGCGTGCCGGACGCTGCTGTCGCCCCCTGCTGGCTGCATCCCCTCACTGACGTTTGGTTTCAGTCCTGCTGCAGAAGAGTTGGATTATCTACAGCGTTCCTCTAAAAACACACAACACTTTTATTTTTGTTTACATATAAAACAACCTGATATAAAGCCTCAGACTGACAGAAACAACAGACAGTCAGTTGTCAGTTGTAAAACCACAGTCTGTACTGGTGGACACTGAGCAGCAGGTGGGGGTTCAGTGCCTTGCTCAAAGGCACTTTGATAGTAGTAGAGGGGAATCTGCCTTTTATCTGCCAGACAGACAGTTGGTGGAATATTAACAATCTAACTCCTCCTCTCCTCTCCTCCTCTCCTCCTCTCCTCTCCTCCTCCTCTCCTCTCCTCCTCTCCTCCTCTCCTCCTCTCCTCTCCTCTCCTCTCCTCTTCTCTCCTCTCCTCTCCTCTCCTCCTCTCCTCCCATCCTCCTCTCCTCTCCTCTTCTCTCCTCTCCTCTCCTCCAGCCTGTGTCTCCACCTCCTCCTCCTCGTTGCCATAGTGATGAGGAGGAGGAGGACCTGAACAAGGCGTTGGGTGTTCAGTGTTTCCAGCAGATCCTCCTCCCTGCAGCCCGCAGTCCGCCGGAGAAACACCGAGTTTACAACGAGCAGGACTTTGAAGGTGAGATGCCAAACTGACCTGCTGCAGAGGTGCTGGAGATGGTTCCAGAGGTCCTGGAGAAGGTTCCAGAGGTGCTGGAGAAGGTTCCAGGGGTTCTTGAGAAGGTTCCAGGGGTTCTTGAGAAGGTTCTAGGGGTTCTTGAGAAGGTTCCAGGGGTTCTTGATGTGTTTCTACGCTAAATAAAATACTAAGCATAGTTTTTCCCTGCAGACCATCGTCACTCCTCGCTCCACATCCATCATCCTCTGTCTAAACTTCCTGCTGATGGGAGGAGGAAGAGGAGCGGCAGGAAGAGGAAGGAGGCGAGGAGAGGCTCCGCCCCCAGCGCCGGAGCCACCATAGAAGAAGACCAGGAGGAGGAGGAGGGTGAGGAAGAGTCCTACAGTCAGACAGATGGAGAGGAAGGCCGAACGACCACACCCACCCCCGACACCGACACCGTGCAGGTAACACACACACACACACACACACACACACACACACACACACACAGAGTGTGTTATTAATCTCATTGTCTTGTGTGTGTCAGTTCTTTCTATGTGAAGACGACGTGTCACCCCCAACTCCTGGCCAGGTCGCTGTGGCAACAGACAGCAACCTAAGCTCCGCCCACAACCTGCCAGAGGCCACGCCCACCAAGTTAGTAACACACCTGGAAATATCTTAGAAACTGTCTGGTAAATCACTGACCAGACCGACTGACCATCACTGACATGAACCAGCAGTATTAATCTACTACCTTAACATCTTGACTCCTCCCCCTCACAGTGACCCGCCCACCGTCCAAACCAATCACAACGGCCTGTCGCCCGGCTGCCGTGGCAACAGCTTTGACCCGCAGGACGACACCGAGGCTCAAACCCTGACGTCTGTCGACCTGGACGGCATCAAGAGTCAGTGGAGCTGAGTCACTCTTTACACTTCAGTACTTTACACTTCAGTACTTTACACTTTACACTTTACACTTCAGTACTTTACACTTCAGTACTTTACACTTTACACTTTACACTTCAGTACTTTACACTTCAGTACTTTACACTTTACACTTTACACTTCAGTACTTTACACTTCAGTACTTTACACTTTACACTTTACACTTCAGTACTTTACACTTCAGTACTTTACACTTCAGTACTTTACACTTTACACTTTACACTTCAGTACTTTACACTTCAGTACTTTACACTTTACACTTTACACTTCAGTACTTTACACTTTACACTTTACACTTCAGTACTTTACACTTCAGCACTTTACACTTTACACTTTACACTTCAGTACTTTACACTTTACACTTTACACTTCAGTACTTTAAACTTTATTATTTTACACTTTACACTTCAGTACTTTACACTTTACACTTCAGTACTTTACACTTTACACTTCAGTACTTTACACTTCAGTACTTTACACTTTACACTTTACACTTCAGTACTTTACACTTTATTATTTTACACTTTACACTTTACACTTCAGTACTTTACACTTTACACTTCAGTACTTTACACTTCAGTACTTTACACTTTATTTTACACTTTACACTTCAGTACTTTACACTTTATTATTTTACACTTTACAGTTTACACTTTACACTTTACACTTCAGTACTTTACACTTCAGTACTTTACACTAAAGTACTTTACACTTTACACTTCAGTACTTTACACTTTATTATTTTACACTTTACAGTTTACACTTTACACTTCAGTACTTTACACTTTATTATTTTACACTTTACACTACTGTACACTTTATTATTTTACACTTTACACTTCAGTACTTTACACTTCAGTACTTTACACTTTACACTTTACACTTCAGTACTTTATACATATACTTTAGTACTTTAGTATTTTACACTATTACTTAACACTATTACTTTACACTTTACATTATACACTTTACACTGTATTACTTTACATTTACACTTATATTTTAAATTGTATTACTTTTATCGTTGGGCCAATGGGAAGTTCTGAAGGAGTTTTACTGAGCTTTCTGTTTATTTTACATTAATGCTACCTGATTAGCACTTGCTAGTTAGCTATGTTAACTCGTTAAAACGACATAACGTTGTGAAAGTCAGTTATCAAAGCAGTGAAAAATACCTGATTTGTCTGTTGAAATCTTTGTAGCTGCAGACCAAAGCCTCTGGCCCCGCCCACAATTTGTCTGAATTTTCCTCTCAAGTATGACATAATCTTTCTGCCCAAATAAGGGATTCTGGCCCCGCCCCCTCTCAGTCTAATATGAAAATGAATAGAAGAGTTAAATTATGTTAATGCAAACAGTATTGACTGTTTCTGACTACAGAGAAACCTGGACCAGCCTGTTCCATAGACGTTGGAAGTAGAGGCGCGAGGGGTGCGGCAGCGCCCCCTATTGACAGCTTCCCCTTACTGCACCTAACTCTTGTTAAAATAAAGAATTGGTGATTAAACTTTCATTTCTTTCTTCGACATTTCCTTACAATAAATATGCACTGTAGAAACTTGGAAGCTGTGTGGAACAGCAGTCCGGTGCGCACAAAAACACGGAAGTTTGTACCTATTTTGCAAGAGCCTGGTGCTGGATGTGCAATATTGAATCAAGGTACCTACATTGGTTGAGGTGTGCGTAATTGCACAGCGCTTTGAGTGGATACGATACGATATGGTACGATACGATACGATACGATACGATACGGTACGGTACGATACGGTACGATACGGTACGATACGATACGATACGGTACGGTACGGTACGGTACGATATATGATACGATACGATAGGGTACGATACGATACGATATGATACGGTACGATATATGATACGATACGATAGGACTTTATTGTCAGATTTCTCTGAAATGTGTCATGCATCATAGCAGCTCCGTTCAGAATAAACACAATGACATGACATTGCACATAAAACACATAACCACACCACATTCAATTACACATAAACATCTGAATAGCACATAAATAGCAAATAAATAGCACAGGGACCCTCAGTTACCCCCATATTGCACTAAGCCGCTGTATTGCACGCTCCACCCAAAATCCTACAGCGATACAACGATTTCATTTTCAAGCGACTAAGGTGTATACAGAGAAGACCCCCCCCCCCCCCCTCCCCCTATACAGCACCCCCTCTCAGAAAATAGTTCCAACCTGCCTGGCCTGTTCCTGACAGATCAGCATTAAACCAGATGATGGAACTTTTTAAAGGCCAGTAAACTGACTGAGACAGAGACTGAATCTACTGCAGGTGTCGATCTGCAGCTTTGGAAACCAGACTGAGTCCAGTTCTGGTCACGCTGCAGTCCGGCAGACAGTGAACTAAACACAACGAAGCTTTTTAACAGAGAAGACTTTTCTTCTTCTTCTTTATCTGCTCATGTGAATCTGACCATGTTGTTGTTGACCTGAACACAATGCTGCTCCCCCGACACTCTGACTCCACCCTGCCCACACACTGCGAACTGATCAGCTATTGTCTCAGTTATGTGTGTGTGTGTGTGTGTGTGTGTGTGTGTGTGTGTGTCTCAAAATGCCTCGTATTTGAGGAAACAATCCATCATTCTGAGTGAAAATGAAGCCTGAAGTTTCTGCTCTGGTGGTGATGAAATATTTCAACTGCTTGTTGTACGAGAGACTGAAGGCTGATTTCAGTGAGTAGTCTGTTTCTACTTTATATATTGTATCTGCAGTATAGTTTTTATTTGCAGAATAAAAAGGAGTTATTATTTATAAATTCATTATAATTTACAGCTTTTCTGAAAATATAATTGATTTTTTGTCTTTTTTTGTCTTATGATGATCACTGACTGGAGGTCAGAGGTCATCCTCCTGTTATTATTACATCACTGGTTGTTTCATTTAAATGAAGGCCGTTAAAGGGACAATTAACCTAAAACTGAATTTATATTCTGTTATTCCTGTGATTTTCTGCAGTTATTGTAGATTTATCCATCTGCAGAACTAAACTAATGTGTGACGTCATCCAGAAAAGCTTTCCATTGACAGTGAATGGGAGGCTGAGGCTGTGTGCTGGTCCATGCTGTCAGCAGGAGGGTAATATCAGGATATGAAGTCACACCCGTTTATCTTCAATGGAGCAGCTGCAGAAAGTGATGCAGACATGCAGAAAATGATAAAATGCAACATAGGTCTCCATACACCAATAATGTTAAATAAACGGTGAAGCTCTGATGTTGAGAACTGAGCAGTAAAATGTCGACTAACAGGCTCCAGCTCTGATTCAGGATGAATCTTCACTTTAAGGTAAATAGGAAGAGATTAATCCAAAATTAAAATCTCCATGTGAAAAAACAGACTTGTACTCTGACTAAATTATTCCTGACGTTAAAGTGAAACTTACTGTGGAAAAACGTTTTCAGCTCTTTTACGGACGATTGTCTTGCAGAAACTAATAATGATGAAGTGTGTTCCTGCAGCACTGATCTAACACAGAGTGGAAAAGGTGATTCACATAAAAACAGGAAATAACACAAGATATGGAATAAAGAATAAAACTAAAACCAGGGACCAAAGAGAAATATAAACGATCAAAAAAGAAAAGAATAAAAGACTGATTAAGATAAATCATTAGTCTCATACAGAGATCTAAAATGAGATGAGCACTAAGACGATGAATTCTGGGACTTTTCCTAGAAATGGATTTATATTGTGAAAATATCGTGTTTCACAAAGAAACTTTTCATTTTCTTTTTGCTCTTTACAGAAACCTGAAACCCTTTTCAACTAGTCTGCTAATCACCAAGGTGTCCACCAGTGTGTGTGTGTGTGTGTGTGTGTGTGTGGTCTCTGTTTAAAATGATTGGTTAATTCGGTCTGGTTTTAGTTCACGTCTCGTCTTTCTGACGCCTCACTGTGGTTCAGCCAAGCCTGAAAACCAGTTAAACACTGGAATCTTCCCATGGGATCTGAGTGTGTGTGTGTGACGGTGTGTGTGTGTGTGTGTGTGTGTGTGTGTGTGACGGTGTGTGTGTGTGTGACCGTGTGTGTGTGTGTGTGTGTGTGTGTGTGTGTGTGTGTGACGGTGTGTGTGTGTGTGTGTGTGACCGTGTGTGTGTGTGTGTGTGTGTGTGTGTGTGTGACGGTGTGTGTGTGTGTGTGTGTGACCGTGTGTGTGTGTGTGTGTGTGTGTGTGTGTGACGGTGTGTGTGTGTGTGTGTGTGACCGTGTGTGTGTGTGTGTGTGTGTGTGTGTGACAGTGTAAGTGCATGTGCACATGTACAGTACCATGCAAATGTCAGAAACCACCCTTTCATTTATTTAATTTCCAGTCAAAATGGCCATCAAGTGCAAGTTATTTATTTACTTTTGTACAGTAATGTATGTGTGATTGCTTGTGTGTGTTTGTATGAGTGACTGTGTGTATGTGTGTGTGTGTTTGAGATTATGCCAATGTGTACTTATATATTTGTATGTGTGTATTCATCTGTGTGTATGAAGCTAATGTCCTGACCAAGTACTGGGGACAGTAGCTCCAGTAGCTTTAGATTGAACCAGGTCTCGCCCCCCCCCCCCCCCCCCCCAGGTCACCGGTTGGAGGATGTGCCGGCGGTTCGGCGTCACCTGGTCAGGAAGAGCACCAAAGGTCCGGTCGTCCACCTCACCAAAGATCACCGAGAGCCAGCAGGCATCCGTAGCCGGAAACTGGACCGAACACCTCATGAGGTAGGTGTGTGTGTGTGTGTGTGTGTGTGTGTGTGGGGGGGGGGGGGTACTAATGGTACTGATAGTCTGATAGTTGTAGTAGTAACAGTAGTAGTAATAGTAGTGTAGTAGCAGTACCAACCTGATGTCATAACATTTCTTGTAATGAGCCTCAACTGTGAAGCTCAGATCAGGAATAATGTTCCTGTTTAGTTCCTAATGGGACAGACAGACAGGCAGACAGACAGGCAGGCAGACAGACAGACACACAGACAGACAGGCAGACAGACAGACAGGCAGACAGACAGACAGACAGGCAGACAGACAGACAGGCAGGTAGACAGACAGGCAGACAGACAGACAGACAGACAGGCAGGTAGACAGACAGGCAGGCAGACAGACAGACAGACAGACAGACAGACAGACAGGCAGACAGACAGGCAGGCAGACAGACAGACAGACAGGCAGGCAGACAGACAGACAGGCAGGTAGACAGGAGAGGTAAGAGGACCCAGGAGGCTCTTGTTAATCCCGGCTCTATTGTTGAACTGGTAACTGACAGTTCTGAACTGGGTTTGTGTTAATGGGATGGAGAGAGGGAGAGAGAGGGAGAGAGAGGGAGAGAGAGGGAGAGAGAGGGAGAGAGAGGGAGAGTCAAACTGCAGTCAGTCTGTCAGTTTCTCTGCTTCGGTCAGTTTTCCTTCATCTCTCCATCTGAAAAATGGTTGGGTTAGACCTGGTGGGTCAGCTGGCCCGACACCGCAAGGTAGGACACCTGGTTTAGTCTGGCTTAGTCTGGTTTAGTCTGGTTTAGTCTGGTTTAGTCTGGTTTAGCCTGGTTTAGTCTGGTTTAGCCTGGTTTAGTCTGGTTTAGCCTGGTTTAGTCTGGTTTAGTCTGGTTTAGCCTGGTTTAGCCTGGTTTAGTCTGGGTTAGCCTGGTTTAGTCTGGTTTAGCCTAGTTTAGCCTGGTTCAGTCTGGTTTACTCTGGTTTAGTCTAGCTAGACCCCGTCTGGACCAATACAGCCTGCTTTAGTCTAGGATGGGATGTTTTTAGTCTGACGTGAACTATACCTAGAGTAACATAGAGTAACAGTAACATAGAGTAACATGGAGTAACAGTAACATAGAGTAACATAGAGTAACATAGAGTAACAGTAACATAGAGTAACATAGAGTAACAGTAACAGAGTAACATAGAGTAACAGTAACATAGAGTAACATAGAGTAACAGTAACAGAGTAACATAGAGTAACATAGAGTAACAGTAACATAGAGTAACATAGAGTAACAGTAACAGAGTAACATAGAGTAACATAGAGTAACGTACAACAACATAGAGTAACATAGAGTAACAGTAACATAGAGTAACATAGAGTAACAGTAACAGAGTAACATAGAGTAACATAGAGTAACAGTAACAGAGTAACATACAGTAACATAGAGTAACAGTAACAGAGTAACATAGAGTAACAGTAACAGAGTAACATACAGTAACATACAGTAACAGTAACAGAGTAACATAGAGTAACAGTAACAGAGTAACATAGAGTAACATAGAGTAACAGTAACAGAGTAACATAAAGTAACATAGAGTAACAGTAACAGAGTAACATAGAGTAACATAGAGTAACAGTAACATAGAGTAACATAGAGTAACATAGAGTAACAGTAACATAGAGTAACATAGAGTAACAGTAACAGAGTAACATAGAGTAACATAGAGTAACATACAGTAACAGAGTAACATACAACATAGAGTAACATAGAGTAACATACAGTAACAGAGTAACATAGAGTAACCTAGAGTAACATACAGTAACAGAGTAACATACAACATAGAGTAACATACAGTAACATACAGTAACAGAGTAACATACAGTAACATACAGTAACATACAGTAACAGAGTAACATACAACATAGAGTAACATACAGTAACATAGAGTAACATACAGTAACATAGAGTAACATAGAGTAACATACAGTAACATAGAGTAACATAGAGTAACATACAGTAACATAGAGTAACATACAGTAACATAGAGTAACATAGAGTAACATAGAGTAACAGAGTAACATACAGTAACATAGAGTAACATACAGTAACATACAGTAACATAGAGTAACATACAGTAACAGAGTAACATACAGTAACATACAGTAACATAGAGTAACATACAGTAACAGAGTAACATACAGTAACATACAGTAACATAGAGTAACATACAGTAACAGAGTAACATACAACATAGAGTAACATAGAGTAACATACAGTAACATAGAGTAACATACAGTAACAGAGTAACATAGAGTAACATAGAGTAACATAGAGTAACATACAGTAACAGAGTAACATACAACATAGAGTAACATAGAGTAACATACAACATAGAGTAACATAGAGTAACATACAGTAACATAGAGTAACATACAGTAACATAGAGTAACAGTAACAGAGTAACATAGAGTAACATAGAGTAACATACAGTAACAGAGTAACATACAGTAACAGAGTAACATACAACATAGAGTAACATAGAGTAACATACAGTAACAGAGTAACATAGAGTAACCTAGAGTAACATACAGTAACAGAGTAACATACAACATAGAGTAACATACAGTAACATACAGTAACAGAGTAACATACAGTAACATACAGTAACAGAGTAACATACAACATAGAGTAACATAGAGTAACATACAGTAACATAGAGTAACATAGAGTAACATACAGTAACATAGAGTAACATAGAGTAACATACAGTAACAGAGTAACATACAGTAACATAGAGTAACATACAGTAACAGAGTAACATACAACATAGAGTAACATACAGTAACATAGAGTAACATACAGTAACAGAGTAACATACAACATAGAG
This sequence comes from Centroberyx gerrardi, assembly GCF_048128805.1. NCBI lineage: Eukaryota > Metazoa > Chordata > Actinopteri > Beryciformes > Berycidae > Centroberyx > Centroberyx gerrardi. Next base: position 31,338,627 of record NC_136009.1, read on the forward strand.
TAACATACAGTAACATAGAGTAACATAGAGTAACATACAGTAACAGAGTAACATACAACATAGAGTAACATAGAGTAACATACAACATAGAGTAACATAGAGTAACATACAGTAACATAGAGTAACATACAGTAACAGAGTAACATACAGTAACATACAGTAACATAGAGTAACATACAGTAACATACAGTAACATACAGTAACATACAGTAACAGAGTAACATACAACATAGAGTAACATAGAGTAACATACATTAACATAGAGTAACATAGAGTAACATACAGTAACAGAGTAACATACAACATAGAGTAACATAGAGTAACATACAACATAGAGTAACATAGAGTAACATACATTAACATAGAGTAACATAGAGTAACATACAGTAACAGAGTAACATACAACATAGAGTAACATAGAGTAACATACAACATAGAGTAACATAGAGTAACATACATTAACATAGAGTAACATAGAGTAACATACAGTAACAGAGTAACATACAACATAGAGTAACATAGAGTAACATACAACATAGAGTAACATAGAGTAACATACAGTAACAGAGTAACATACAACATAGAGTAACATAGAGTAACATAGAGTAACATACAGTAACAGAGTAACATACAACATAGAGTAACATAGAGTAACATACAACATAGAGTAACATACAGTAACATAGAGTAACATACAGTAACATACAGTAACATAGAGTAACATACAGTAACATAGAGTAACATACAGTAACATACAGTAACATACAGTAACATACAGTAACACAGACTAACAAACAACATGTTTTGCATATTACAATAATGTTTGGTGTTTGGTTAACATAGAGTAACATAGAGTAACAGTAACAGAGTAACATAGAGTAACATAGAGTAACAGTAACAGAGTAACATAGAGTAACATAGAGTAACATAGAGTAACATAGAGTAACAGAGTAACATAGAGTAACATAGAGTAACATACAACAACATACAGTAACATAGAGTAACATAGAGTAACAGTAACAGAGTAACATAGAGTAACATAGAGTAACATAGAGTAACAGAGTAACATAGAGTAACATAGAGTAACATACAACAACATACAGTAACATAGAGTAACATAGAGTAACATAGAGTAACAGTAACAGAGTAACATAGAGTAACATAGAGTAACAGTAACAGAGTAACATACAACAACATACAGTAACATACAGTAACATAGAGTAACATACAGTAACATAGAGTAACATACAGTAACATAGAGTAACATACAGTAACATACAGTAACATAGAGTAACATACAGTAAAATAGAGTAACATAGAGTAACATACAGTAACATAGAGTAACATACAGTAACATAGAGTAACATACAGTAACATAGAGTAACATAGAGTAACATACAGTAAAATAGAGTAACATACAGTAAAATAGAGTAACATAGAGTAACATACAGTAACATAGAGTAACATAGAGTAACATACAGTAACATACAGTAACATAGAGTAACATATAGTAACATACAGTAACATACAGTAACATAGAGTAACATACAGTAACATACAGTAACATAGAGTAACATACAGTAACATACAGTAACATACAGTAACATACAGTAACATACAGTAACAGAGTAACATACAGTAACATACAGTAACATACAGTAACAGAGTAACATAGAGTAACATACAGTAACATAGAGTAACATAGAGTAACATACAGTAACATAGAGTAACATAGAGTAACATATAGTAACATACAGTAACATACAGTAACATAGAGTAACATACAGTAACATACAGTAACATAGAGTAACATACAGTAACATACAGTAACATACAGTAACATAGAGTAACATACAGTAACATACAGTAACATACAGTAACATAGAGTAACATACAGTAACATACAGTAACAGAGTAACATACAGTAACATACAGTAACATACAGTAACAGAGTAACATAGAGTA
>NC_136009.1:31345591-31473901 GCF_048128805.1 Centroberyx gerrardi
TCCTCTCCTCCTCCTCTCCTCTTCAGGTAGTGTCAGTTTCCTGGATCAGCCCTCCATGGCGTTCGTCCGGCTGCAGGAGGCGGTCCCGCTGGAGTCGGTGTTGGAGGTTCCGGTTCCTGTGCGGTTCCTCTTCCTGTTGCTGGGCCCGCCCACCGCCAACATCGACTACCACCAGATCGGACGCTCCATCTCCACGCTCATGTCCGACAAGGTGAGCTCAGCCGGGTCACGGCGCCGCGCCCCGTCACGTCCCGGGACACTAGATGTTTCAACATGATCTGATGAAAAGTCGTGAAATGAACACAGATTTAGCTCTTTGTGGATTCTGTGACAAAAACATGAATTGGACATTTTCAGCTGCAGGTTGGCTAACAGTTCAGTTTAGGAACTAAAACAACTTGGTTAAGGTTTGGGAAAGGCTTTGGTCTAAATAAGAGAAACTTTCACAAAAAAATGAATTTGACTCACGGTAGAATTTCCCTTCGTACAAGCTGGGAAATTGGGAATTCAACCGGGATTGAAGTGAAACTCATCGGCCATCCTCAACTCCCTGACTCCACCGAGCTGCTTCAGTGTGACTCTGCTCCCTCTGGGTACTTTACTGTTAACGAGTCGAGTTCATTTCATGTTTTTCTCTGAGATCGGTGGGGTGTTGAGAGCAGAGCAGGACTCCAGGTGATAGTTGCTTTTCTGCAGAGTAACTCATCAGTTTCATGCAGCTCAGTGCTGAGTCGGCGCTCAGCGGTGAATCCGGATGACTGTCGTCTCCGTCTGTCTCAGCACTTCCACGAGGCGGCGTACCAGGCGGACGAGCGCCAGGATCTGCTGACGGCCATCAACCGCTTCCTGGACTGCAGCGTGGTGCTCCCCCCCTCGGAGGTGGGCGGGGACGAGCTGCTCCCACTCCATCGCTCGCTTCCCAACGGGAAATGCTCCGCAAGAGGGATGAGCAGAGCGGCAAGCTGCAGGCCCCGCCCCCCAAGAGCCTCCATCTGGAAGGTGAAGGTCACATTACAACTCATTACAGCTCGTATTCACAACATGCTGTTTCTAAGAGTCACAAGAATGCAACTGAGGCATGTGATGGATGAAAAAAACAAAGAAACGATAATATTAAGTTCATGAAAACTTGACAATGAACCTCTTCAAGAAAAACTTCCTTTCCTTCCTTCATACCTTCACTGCAAAAAATGACAAGCTGTCCATTGATTTTAACCTTCTTTCATGATATTTGTAGTCAAATCCTCTCACTGCTCTGGCAGATAATCTGCTGGTTTCAGTAAATTTCACTTGATTCAGGCCAATATCTTCAAAGAAATCATCATAAAACAATGAAGAAAATCTGGAAACAAGAAACTTTCCCAAAGACAATTTCACTTTTACCAAGAAAATGTCCTGAAACAAGTTACATTCTCCTGAAAGAAGAGTAAACCTGTGACCTCTGACCCTCAGCCTCCTTACTATTGGTTAGAGATGAGACGATTTGTTTCTCTCCTGATCCGACTCGATACCTGATCTGAGTTCAGGATCAATACAACCAGGATACCATGTGATCAATAAAAACTCAACTGTGCAGAATTCTGTTTATTTCTGAGACTCAAATCTTTCTAGCGATGCCATTGGCTGCTAGAATGTAAACAACAATTTAAAAACGTCATTACAAAGTGACAATAATATAATGTGGATGGAGAGCTTGTGAAACTGTGATGGTCAAGAGTCTCATTAGTGATTACTACAGCAGAATAACATGGAGCTGATATCACCATTCATGTTCCTGACAGCAGAATAACATGGAGCTGATATCACCATTCATGTTCCTGACAGCAGAATAACATGGAGCTGATATCACCATTCATGTTCCTGACAGCAGAATAACATGGAGCTGATATCACCATTCATGTTCCTGACAACAGACGGACTGACACATTTTGTATTGAGATATATTGAATTTCGACATATCGTCTCATCTCTGTTATTGGTTGCTTGTAAGGTTGCTGGTTGCTTGTAAGGTTGCTGGTTGCTTGTAAGGTTGCTGGTTGCTTGTAAGGTTGCTGATCTAGTTGGTGCAGCTCTGAGCGGACTGTCCAGTAACTTGTCGTTCTTCCAGACTCGCTCGTTCCCTCGAAGCCCGGCGCCGACCCTCTGCGGCGCTCCGGCCGGCTGTTCGGCGGTCTGATCAGCGACGTGAGGCGGAGATATCCTCAGTACCTCAGTGACATCAGAGATGCTCTGAACCCGCAGTGCATGGCCGCCATCATCTTCATCTACTTTGCTGCTCTGTCTCCTGCCATCACCTTCGGAGGACTGCTGGGTGAGAGACAGAGAGACAGAGAGAGAGAGAGAGAGAGAGAGAGAGAGAGAGAGAGAGAGACAGAGACAGAGAGAGAGAGAGAGACAGAGAGAGAGAGACAGAGACAGAGAGAGAGAGAGAGACAGAGAGAGAGAGAGAGAGAGGGAGAGACAGAGAGAGAGACAGAGAGAGAGAGAGAGAGGGAGAGACAGAGAGAGAGACAGAGAGACAGAGAGAGAGAGAGAGAGAGAGAGAGAGACAGAGACAGAGAGAGAGAGAGAGAGACAGAGAGAGAGAGACAGAGACAGAGAGAGAGAGAGAGACAGAGAGAGAGAGAGACAGAGACAGAGAGAGAGAGAGAGAGAGAGAGACAGAGAGACAGAGAGAGAGAGAGAGAGAGACAGAGAGAGAGAGAGAGAGAGAGAGAGGATGTAATGGAGTGACAGCAGCTGTTGGTATGGAAGCCTGTTGAGGACACACTGTATATTCATACATTTTATTTACACCGTTTTCCCATAACAAGTTAATTCTTTGTCAAGTTATTATATTGTTATTTGTGTCATCATCATGACATCATCATGACATAACACATTTTATTTTTCTGAGATAATGAGAAAATGTTCTTGAGATCTGAGGACATAATGAGATCATTTTCTCAAAAAATCATTTTCATTGTTTTCTGGAGATATCGAGTTATTTATGTCATTATCTGGGGAAAACAAAGAAAATAAACAAATTATCACAGGAAAACTGTAAATAAAATGTATGAGTTCATCACTTCATGTCCTCAGTGGGCTTCCGTAGCTCGGAGCAGGAAGGCGAGTCAGCAGAAATCCACTTTACTGAGAGGAGTTAGAAAGGATCCTGGACATTTTGTTCCCAGAGTTTTACTTTGTTAAAGTCATGCGATGTGAAGGCTGAGCTGTCCGTCACGTGACAGGTGAGAAGACGGAGGGTCTGATCGGTGTGTCGGAGCTGATCGTCGCCACGGCGATGCAGGGCGTGGTGTTCAGCCTGCTGGGCGCTCAGCCGCTGCTGGTCATCGGCTTCTCCGGACCGCTGCTGGTGTTCGAGGAGGCGTTCTACTCTGTGAGTCACCGCACATCTGAGCCGGTTCAGTCTTCTCTCAGGTGCTCAGTGCGTCTCACTGTGTGTGTGTGTGTGTGTGTGTGTGTGTGTGTGTGTGTGTGTGTGTGTGTGTGTGTGTGTGTATAGTTCTGTAAGGACAACCAGATGGAGTACCTGACCGGCCGGGTGTGGATCGGGTTCTGGTTGGTGCTCATCGTTCTTCTCACCGTGGCGTTCGACGGAAGCTTCCTGGTCCGCTTCGTCTCCCGCTTCACGCAGGAGATCTTCTCCTTCCTCATCTCCCTCATCTTCATCTACGAGACGTTCGCCAAACTGGTCAAGGTGAGGTCAGAGGTCAGAGGTCAGAGGTCAGAGAGATCCGAACACCCTGAGTCATCTGTCTTCCGCTGTAAACGAACGGAGCAACAATAGACTTTGTGTGGAGATGCATCTGCTGCTTGTTACTTCTGTAAATTGTAAACTTTCATAGCTGTTGCTTGTGTTGAGGTTCCAGTTCTGTACTAAGAACCAGAAGTGTAGAACAAGAGGGTTCTCACTGGAACAGATGGACACACACCTGGTGCTGGGCCATATAATCAATATCACCATACTCATAAGGATAATATATATCATGACACGGCCCCGTCTGCAACATCACATGTTAAATAATCACATGAATGTTCATCCCACATCAGCGTGTCATCACCATCTGATTCACTGAAAGAGGATAAATGATCATATTGATTATCAGCTCTATTGATCCTGTCTTCACAGCTCCTCGCTCTTCCCACTGAGCCGCTGTCAGCTTTCTTCTTTCTGTCGATCTCTCTAGATCTTTCAGGAGCATCCTCTCCAAAGCTGTTACCATGGTAACGACACAGCGTCCTCCTCTCTGTGTAACTCCACCCTGGCCGCCGGGAATCCTGGGAAGGTTGTGGGAGAGCCCAACACGGCGCTCCTGTCTTTCGTCCTCATGTCGGGAACCTACTTCATCGCCTTCTACCTGCGCAAGTTCAAGAACAGTGCCTTCTTCCCCGGCAGGGTCAGTATGTCCACTCAGGGGTCATGTGCACCGACATGTGCACCTACAGGTCCATGTGCACCGACAGGTGCACCTACAGGTCCATGTGCACCTACAGGTCCATGTGCACCGACAGGTGCACCTACAGGTCCATGTGCACCTACAGGTCCATGTGCACCGACAGGTGCACCTACAGGTCCATGTGCACCTACAGGTCCATGTGCACCGACAGGTGCACCTACAGGTCCATGTGCACCTACAGGTCCATGTGCACCTACAGGTGCACCTACAGGTCCATGTGCACCGACAGGTCCATGTGCACCTACAGGTCCATGTGCACATATAGGTCCATGTGCACCGACATGTACATGTGCACCTACAGGTCCATGTGTACCTACAGGTCCATGTGCACATATATGTCCATGTGCACCTACAGGTCCATGTGCACCGACAGGTCCATGTGTACCTACAGGTCCATGTGTACCTACAGGTCCATGTGCACTGACAGGTCCATGTGTACCTACAGGTCCATGTGCACCTACAGGTCCATGTGTACCTACAGGTCCATGTGTACCTACAGGTCCATGTGCACATATATGTCCATGTGCACCTACAGGTCCATGTGCACCGACAGGTCCATGTGCACCTACAGGTCCATGTGTACCTACAGGTCCATGTGCACCGACAGGTCCATGTGTACCTACAGGTCCATGTGCACCTACAGGTCCATGTGTACCTACAGGTCCATGTGCACCTACAGGTCCATGTGCACCGACAGGTCCATGTGTACCTACAGGTCCATGTGTACCTACAGGTCCATGTGCACATATATGTCCATGTTCACCGACAGGTCCATGTGCACCGACAGGTCCATGTGTACCTACAGGTCCATGTGCACATATATGTCCATGTGCACCTACAGGTCCATGTGTACCTACAGGTCCATGTGCACCTACAGGTCCATGTGCACCTACAGGTCCATGTGCACCTACAGGTCCATGTGCACATATATGTACATGTGCACCTACAGGTCCATGTGCACCTACAGGCCCATGTGCACCTACAGGTCCATGTTCACCTACAGGTCCATGTGCACCTACAGGTCCATGTGCACCTACAGGTCCATGTGCACATATATGTACATGTGCACCTACAGGTCCATGTGCACCTACAGGCCCATGTGCACCTACAGGTCCATGTGCACCTACAGGTCCATGTGCACATATATGTACATGTGCACCTACAGGTCCATGTGCACATATATGTACATGTGCACCTACAGGTCCATGTGCACCTACAGGCCCATGTGCACCTACAGGTCCATGTTCACCTACAGGTCCATGTTCACCTACAGGTCCATGTGCACCTACAGGTCCATGTGCACCTACAGGTCCATGTGCACTGGGTTTACATGCGTACAAATATCAGAGCTGGAAGGTAACTCAGTCCAGTTCCTCCAGTTCTGTCCTTCAGTCCAGTTCTGAGGTTCTGGATCTTTAGAGTTTTTCATTCTTCAGACTTTCTTCTTCTCCTCTACATTTATCTGCCGGCTGAGTCTCTAGTTACTTTGCAGAATAATGTTTTACATCAAAACATACGATGAGCTCATAAAATATGTTTCATTGTTAGAGTTTAAACTCCAACAGTATCTGGAGCAGTTAGACAACATTAAAATACTTCTGACAGGTTCATGCTTCAATAATTTAACTCTCTGACAGAATGAAGACTTTTACTTTGATACGTCAGAACATTTTACTGATAATACTTCTAGACTTTACTGAAGGAAACTTTGGAATTCAGAACTTATTATTATTATTAGACATATTTTTCCATCATGGTTTTGATACTTTTACTGAAGTAAAAGATTTGAGGACTTTTTCCACCACTGACAGACAGACATGTGTCTGTTGTCCTCATCACAGTCTGAAGAACCTGCCAGTCAGCATCCTGTCCACTGTAAAACCACATGGAGGCACGCATATTGGTTCTAAATGTGTTTTTCTACAGAAGCCCATTGAGGACATAAATTCATATATTTTATTTACAGCATTTTCCCATGATAAGTTAATTTTCTTTGTTTTCTCGAGCTATCAAGTGATTCATGTCATTATCTTGAGATAACACTGTTTTTTTCAGAGATAATGAAAAAATGATCTTGAGCTCTCGGGATGTAATAAGATCATTTTCTCATTTTCTCTGGATCACAAAGATTGTTTTCCTGAGATGATGAGATCATTTTCTGCTCGGAGCTAAACCTCCTTATGCAAATATTCAGGATCTCGTCAGTCAGCAGCTCAAGCTGCAGATCTCCAGGAACAGTCTGATTTACTTCTTTATCTCAGGAAAACAAAGTTTGATTTTCTCCACATAAGAGACTTCCTCTCTGCCCGTTACTTTATCTCTTTATCTCTTTATCTCTTTATCTATGATGTCATTATCTTGGGAAAACAAAATGTGTTATCTTGAGATAACAACATTAATAACTTTATCTCAAGAAAACAGAGAAAATGAACTCGTTACCACAGGAGAACAGCGTAAGTAAACTGTATGAAAATGTCCTCAGTGGGCTTCCGTAGTTTCCCCTGCAGCGTCAGGTCAGTCAGCCTGTGTGTTTCAGCTCCGCAGGATCATCGGAGACTTCGGGGTTCCGATCGCCATCCTCATCATGGTGCTGGTGGACTACAGCGTGCAGGACACATACACACAGGTCAGCAAACCAATCAAAACTTTACTTATACAGTGACTCCTACAAGTAAACACTATGAGGAAATCTCAGGCTGAATAATGGAGGGGAACCAAACAGACGTTCAGTCTGAACATCGTGGAGCAGAACAGCTAGAGGCAAAACTAAAGAATAAAATAAGACACGATATGAATTAATACAAATAATGAAAATAAGATGAGCTAGAACATGACAAAGTCCCGGTCAGACCGCAGCAGCCTGAGATCCGCGAAGGCTCGCGTCAGACATTTGAAACGCCTTCTTCCCATTGGCTCCCCGTGCAGAAACTGAGCGTGCCCAGTGGCTTCTCGGTGTCCAGTCCGGAGAAGCGCGGCTGGCTGATCTCTCCGCTGGGCTCGGACGGACGGTTTCCGGTGTGGATGATGGCGGCGAGCGCGCTGCCGGCTCTGCTCGTCTTCATCCTCATCTTCATGGAGTCGCAGATCACAGCGTAACAAACCGTCTTCTTCTTCTTCTTTTATCCTCTTCTGTCTCTGTAAAGCAGTTTGTGACCAACCTGTGAATAAGAATTACATTTATTTATATAGCACTTTTTGAAACAGTTACAAAGTGCTTTACAAAGGAGTAAAACCATAAATAACATAACAATAATAATATGAATAATAATGATAATAATAATAGTAATAGCAGTACTGTGTGTTCAGGCTGATCGTCAGTAAGAAGGAGCGCATGCTGGTGAAAGGTTCTGGTTTCCACCTGGACCTGCTGATCATCGTGGCGGTGGGCGGAGTCTCGGCGCTGTTCGGTTTGCCCTGGCTGTCCGCCGCCACCGTGCGCTCCGTCACTCACACCAACGCTCTGACCGTCATGAGCAAGGCCGTCGCCCCCGGAGACAAGCCCCGCATCCAGGAGGTCAAGGAGCAGAGGGTGACCGGGTTTCTGGTGGCTGTTTTAGTCGGTAGGTCTGTCCTACACTGTAGTACTACTAAAACTACTACTACTAGTACTAATACTACTACTACTACTACTACTACTACTACTACTACATTGAAACAAATCCACCTTATCACACTATTCACTTTTACTGAGAACGTTACTGAATGGATCTACAGCCACACCACAACAAGCTGACTCAGCTGCTCTCTGCTTCTAGCTGCTTCTACAGATTTACACTTTATTAACTAACACACAGTTCTACAGATTTACACTTTATTAACTAACACACAGTTCTACAGATTTACACTTTATTAACTAACACACAGTTCTACAGATTTACACTTTATTAACTAACACACAGTTCTACAGATTTACACTTTATTAACTAACACAGTTCTACAGATTTACACTTTATTAACTAACACAGTTCTACAGATTTACACTTTATTAACTAACACACAGTTCTACAGATTTACACTTTATTAACTAACACACAGTTCTACAGATTTACACTTTATTAACTAACACACAGTTCTACAGATTTACACTTTATTAACTAACACACAGTTCTACAGATTTACACTTTATTAACTAACACAGTTCTACAGATTTACACTTTATTAACTAACACAGTTCTACAGATTTACACTTTATTAACTAACACACAGTTCTACAGATTTACACTTTATTAACTAACACACAGTTCTACAGATTTACACTTTATTAACTAACACAGTTCTACAGATTTACACTTTATTAACTAACACAGTTCTACAGATTTACACTTTATTAACTAACACAGTTCTAGATTTACACTTTATTAACTAACACAGTTCTACAGATTTACACTTTATTAACTAACACACAGTTCTACAGATTTACACTTTATTAACTAACACACAGTTCTACAGATTTACACTTTATTAACTAACACAGTTCTACAGATTTACACTTTATTAACTAACACAGTTCTACAGATTTACACTTTATTAACTAACACAGTTCTACAGATTTACACTTTATTAACTAACACAGTTCTAGATTTACACTTTATTAACTAACACAGTTCTACAGATTTACACTTTATTAACTAACACAGTTCTACAGATTTACACTTTATTAACTAACACACAGTTCTACAGATTTACACTTTATTAACTAACACAGTTCTACAGATTTACACTTTATTAACTAACACACAGTTCTACAGATTTACACTTTATTAACTAACACAGTTCTACAGATTTACACTTTATTAACTAACACAGTTCTACAGATTTACACTTTATTAACTAACACAGTTCTACAGATTTACACTTTATTAACTAACACAGTTCTACAGATTTACACTTTATTAACTAACACAGTTCTAATGTTCCTCCATCATGACGTGACAGCAGAACCTCTGATCCTGGTCCTTCCCCCCCGCAGGTCTGTCCATAGTGATGGGGGAGGTTCTGCGTCAGATCCCCCTGGCGGTCCTGTTCGGGATCTTCCTCTACATGGGGGTCATGTCTCTGAACGGCATCCAGCTCACTGAGAGGCTGCTGCTGCTGCTGATGCCCCCCAAGTACCATCCTGACCACACCTACGTCCGCAAGGTCAGCCCCGCCCCCGCCGCCTGGCCCCGCCCCCGTCAGCTGGCCCCGCCCCTGTCAGCTGGCCCCGCCCCCTGCCACGTCCACCTGTCTGTCTCTGTTGAACCTGTCTGTCCCTCCTCCACCTGTCTGTCTCTGTTGAACCTGTCTGTCCCTCCTCCACCTGTCTGTCCCTCCTCCACCTGTCTGTCTCTGTTGAACCTGTCTGTCCCTCCTCCACCTGTCTGTCTCTGTTGAACCTGTCTGTCCCTCCTCCACCTGTCTGTCTCTGTTGAACCTGTCTGTCCCTCCTCCACCTGTCTGTCCCTCCTCCACCTGTCTGTCTCTGTTGAACCTGTCTGTCCCTCCTCCACCTGTCTGTCTCCCAGGTGCGGACGCTGCGGATGCACCTGTTCACGCTGCTGCAGCTCACCTGTCTGTCTCTCCTGTGGGTCGTCATGTCGACGGCGGCGGCGCTGGCGTTTCCCTTCGTCCTGCTGCTCACCGTCCCGGTCAGGATGCTGCTGCTGCCCCGCCTCTTCAGCCGCAGGGAGGTGCAGTGTGTGAGTCCACACACACACACACACACACTGAGACACACACACACAAACACACACACTGAGACACACACACACACACTGAGACACACACACACACACAGAGACACACACAAACACACACACTGAGACACACACACACAAACACACACACTGAGACACACACACACACAGACACACACACACACACTGAAACACACACACACGCACTGACACACACACACACAAACACACACACACTGAATATGAAACCTATGAAAATATTCACATTTAAAGATACTGAGTGTTTCTGTATCAGACATCAAACAGCCACACTGCTCAAACTCTATCATCTCCAGTTATTATTACTGATGCTAAATGGTTACCATGACGACCTGCAGTCTGACCTTTGACCCCGCCTCCCGCAGCTGGACGCTGACGACGCGGAGCCTCGTCTGGAGGAGAGGGAGGATGAGTACTCACACACCCAGATGCCGGTGTGAGGTCGGACGCTCCGCCGACCAATCGGACGTCCGCTTCCCGCTTCATTAGCATATCTGACGCCCGGCGGGAGGATCGTATCGCTTGCTGAAATCCTGTTTTTTAAAATCTCTTTTCTATTCCTCTCTGGAAGCAGAGAGAGGCTCCTTTCTCTCTTGGTGACTCGACACCTGAAGCTCTCTGCAGCTGATCCGGAGTCAGCTGCACAGCTGACTCCGGATCAGCTCAGGAGCGACTCGTGTGTTTTCTATCTGTCTGGGTGTTGGTGAGAGGGAAACACTGGAACCATGAACATCATGGCTTCAGATGGCACAGCAGTTATTTTATTATAATAATATTATCTTCCTGTTGTAGTTTATTCACAGTGAGCAGAGAATTTCAAATGTGTGGATGAAGACGATGTCAGAAATGTTTCAGCTGGTCAACAGGGAGAGAAGAAGAAACATCTGAGCTTCTTCTTCTTCTCCTCTGAAGAGCGGGTTCCAGCGGCTGAGCGGAGCTGCAGGTTTTAAATCTCAGTGCAAATTAACATTTAACTATTAAACACAAACGTCTGCTCTCATTTCTGCATTTGTAAAAGCAGTGAAACATCAGTTCAGGTGTTTGTGGAAAGCTGCTGATCAGTCTGTAAGGATTAAAGGTCCCCCCCCCCCCCCCCCCCTCTGAAAGCCCCCCAGCTCCTCTAACATGAACCTGACTAATAAAGACGCTGTGACCTGATGCAGTCTGGACTCTACATTCAATTCAACAGTATAGTGTGTGTGTGTGTATTTCACTGTGTACCAATGAGTGCGCAGTGCCTTGTCAACCCGCTCCTGCTGTTTAGATAAGATTAAACTTTATTGATCCCCTTATTTCAACAAATTAAAAAAGCACAACGTACAGAAACACAGTAACAGTGTTGAAGGAGAATCTTCTTGCTTCTGTGTTGACGCATTTCTGAATGAAACAGAGTTAGGGCGGGAAGCGTCAGTGGGAGGGGCTTATTTGAATATTAATGAGTTATGGAGGAAGCGGTTGTGGAGGAATGTTCTCCGCCTCCGCCGCTCGTCTGGGAGAAGAGTTTCAGGTGAAGCAGCCAGAAGCAGAAACACTCCTGCGTCCATGTTGAGCTGAACTGAGCTGCATGCTGGGAAAAAACAGTTCTGTTCAGTTCTGAACCGATCACTAGTGATCGATACGTCGGTCACTAGTGATCGGTTCAGGGGAAATCGACCCCCCCCCCCACACAGAAAACAACTAACGAGGAGGAAATCTCACCTGGATGAAGGAGTGGACCCAGATGGACGTCAGCCCCCCGGTGTCGGTGTTGGATCAGGAGGATCCGGGCAGACCATCAGAGGCTGAAGGACCTGCAGCAGCAGCTCTGGGACTCGCTTCCCTCTGACATCACTTCCTGTTGACATGGCACGTCACCAGCCAGCTGTTGCCATGGTTGCGGCGTGTTTTCAGTTTTATTGGAGATATATATAAAATATATAGAGATATATATAAATAAATATATATATATATATAAAAGAAGGTTCCTGCATGCGTTGCATCATCGGTGCATTACACAGACTGAGCAACACGCATTTCCTCAATACTGTCAGTGTGTTTGTTTCAGAGCCTCATGGCCTGACTGGATAAATAAATTAAATCATTAAATTAAATTAAATTAAATTAAAATTGTCAGCCAAGCATAAATGAATGGCGAAATTGTAAAATGTCTGTTTCTACCTGAGAAGTTGCTCTTTTGTATAATATATTACAAAATCAGGGTCAGCCTGAACATCAGGACGGAGCTGAGCTGCAGTAAAAGTGTGATGAGCTTGATTTGTTGACTCATAAGTGAAAATATCTATTTTCCCACCTCTGGTCGTCCTGAGGCTCAGCGGTCGGGGGCGTGTCCCGTGAAGACACGGCGTCCCGGTTCGAGTCCGGCCCAGGACCTGTCACATGACCCTCTGTCTCCCAGTCTGTCCTGACTTTAAAACGGTCTAATAAAGATGAAAATATAAAAAAAAAATCCCAACTATCCCTAAAAGTGTTTCAGTGGACAGTTTTCCTTTAATGTGCGGTGTGTTAAACCTCCGCAGCAGCAGAGGGCGACAGAGAGCCAGACACCAGGCGGGGGGGGGGGGGGGGTTTCATATCAACACTCCTCTCTCTCTCTCTCTCTCTCTCTCTCTCTCTCTCTCTCTCTCTCTCTCTCTCTCTCTCTCTCTCTCTCTCTCGGGCCCCTGGCTGCTCCCCCTCTATCTGTGGTTCTACTGCCATACAGTTTGGACAGTGTTGATATCTGTATAGATCATATTATATTATATTATATTATATTATATTATATTATATTATATGTGCAGATCCTCTCAGATGTGTTGCAGCATGTGAACAGTATTTATTTCCCTTTATGAACTGTCTGTGATTTCACCAGCAGTGCAGCAGCTGGACTGAACTCTGCTCCAAGCCCAATACACACTCAACATGAAGTCTTTCAAAACAGAGCAGAAGTATTGATTAGTTGACACATATTCGATAATTCATCTCCCATCAGAATAAACTGTATTGGTTCCCGTGGGGAAGCAGCTGTGTGACAGTCTGACAGGCAGCCGCTGACCTGCCTCTCCATCCAGCAGCTTCATCTGGACCCACAGTCCGGTTCTCACCACCAGCTGCTGCTTGTTCGGGAGAGACCGGGACAGACCCGGACGGAGACCCGAGCTGCCGGCCGGCCTGATGCTGTGCAGAGTCTCCGGGAGCCGGAGCCGGGACTGGGGCAGGAGCCAGGGCAACCGGCCTCCGCGTCCCCCGGTTCCCTCATCTCTCCTGCCGGTGGCTGGCCGTCGGGTCCCGGGGCCCCGGTCCTCTGTCTCCCCGCCGGTTCAGCATCTGGACCCGGACCAGGTTCAAGTCATCAGGGTAGATTTACAGAAAAATGTGGTGTCGCCCGTTATTTGTAACACCTACTGAATGCTGACATAAAATAAATCTAATGAAAATATCACGTGAATTATAAATTGTTTTTAGCGGGTTTGGCTGGTGTTTTAGCCGCTGTCTCTGGTTTCATCCTCCGCCTTTGTCCTCATGTTTTCCCCCGGAGTTCCTCCCCCTGCGGCGCTGGGCGGAGTTTCATACCGAACTAGACGCTCCTTTTGTCGGATCCATTTCGACCTGACTCCCCGGGGTTTACGACAGAAAAAAATACACTTTGAAAGCCCCGAAATAATCAAAACGACCACACTGGTGTGCAGTAATAACTCTGGTTCCTATCTAAATCGGAAGGTGAGTAGTAAGTTGTGATTTTACACACATTTCTGGGGTTTTCTGGTCGTTTGTCCCCGAGTCTCCGAAACATTCATGGCGGCTTCGCAGTGAAGGCTTCTGGGGCAGCAGCAAGTCAGCGAGCCCGCTCAGCAGTGTAATCATCAAATTCATATCAGTTTGGGCATTTTTAATTATCTGCATTAGGCGAATTTTGCCTGTATACTGTTATTTTGTATAATCCAAGACACCGATGTCGACGAATTTTAACAGCAGTTTTGCTAAATAATGCGATTATCGGTCAAACTACACGTGTCAAATTGAGCTGTCGGTTGGTGATTTATTAAACTATCTCATATAAACATGTTTCTGGTTTATATTTTCTAATTTTACTTCACAGTTGACACAATCAGCCGAACGGTTTGCTAACGTTTAGAGCAGCGTGCCAGCGGAAGCTACGTGGTGACTCCTGCCGGAGGACGGGCGCCATTACTGGGGCATCTGGAGCCCGACGGCCCGCTGGTTTTAGTTAAAAGTAACCTCGATAACGTTCCGTTCTGCCATATGGAGAGCATGTCACGTCAGACTCTATTTAAAAATCTGTCAGTTTAATGCTGCCTTGCTCACTGGCAAACACACACCATGTAGAACACGGCTGGAGACCTTTCACGAACTGTCAGGGTCTTCTGGTAATTTCGGCAAATAAATGATCCACCAGGCAGCACTTTATTTCAATAAAATCCCAACTTTTAGAACTGGTTCCCTCTGCTCTCTACCGCCCTCCGCGGTGTGTTTTGGTGGAAGTAGATTATTGGAACAACAGGCGAACCAGTTCTAAAAGTTGAAATTTTCTTAAAATACGTGTTGCTTGGTGTATTAGATGTATGCCGCATTGAAGATGTGCTCATAATTATTGGTAAAAGCTATTGAGCCTTCCTCTAGCAGGTATGTACATTTGCTGATAAGCAAGTTTGCCTTAAACCAACACATTTTTGAATAGAGTTCGGTGTAACGGTCTCCCCTCACAATAGATAACGTTAACGTTGTCCTGTCACTGTAACAAACACACAGTTTACCCTGCCAGGGTAAAACACACATAATCACACCAGCCTGCTTCATTAGCATACTTATTTAACCGTTAGAATCAACGTAAAGGCCAAAGTGTCCGAAATGTAAAACACTTTAAGTATTAAAAAACCGCCTGTTCCAGCTCTGAGTTTGACCTTGTCAGCGGGCCGCGGTGACACTCTTCCCCGGGCGGAGCGGCGCCTCGGCCGGCTGCTGCGGGTCAGGCAGGCCGGGAGCAGGGCGCTGCGGGCGGATCAGCCGCTCAGGAATACTCTCATCACCAAACACTGAGCCACGGCAAAGTCCCTGCAAATACTACCACCAAACCTGCTGATATCCACTAAATACAGATCACAGAGTCGTAGGTCAGCAAACCATCAGCTTATTGATATTTGCTCCCCATCATAATGATAAAAACGACAAGATCACATTTGGACTCAGATAGGCTTTAGGACGGAGAACTGAGTGGCTGCAGCCTGCTGCTGTCTGCAGACCTGACAGACATTATTTTCTCATGAATTTCAGTCTGCAGTCTGATTTATTCCTCACATTTTTGACCTAGAGCATTATCACAGGGATTGGTAAAAGGGCACAGAAAATATATTTGAACATTTTCATAAAGTTGTCCTGAAACCCAGAGACATCCTGCTGGACCAGGATGGAGGGATTTCTGTCTGTCTGTCTGTCTGTCTGTCTGTCTGACTGTCTGTCTGACTGTCAGTCTGTCTGACTGACTGACTGTCTGTCTGTCTGTCTGACTGTCTGACTGTCTGTCTGTCTGTCTGTCTGACTGACTGACTGTCTGTCTGTCTGACTGACTGTCTGACTGACTGTCTGTCTGTCTGTCTGTCTGACTGACTGACTGTCTGTCTGTCTGTCTGTCTGACTGACTGACTGACTGACTGTCTGTCTGTCTGACTGACTGTCTGACTGACTGTCTGACTGACTGACTGTCTGTCTGTCTGACTGTCTGACTGTCTGACTGACTGTCTGTCTGTCTGTCTGTCTGACTGTCTGACTGTCTGTCTGACTGACTGTCTGTCTGTCTGACTGTCTGACTGTCTGACTGACTGTCTGTCTGTCTGTCTGTCTGACTGTCTGACTGACTGTCTGTCTGTCTGTCTGTCTGACTGACTGACTGACTGTCTGTCTGACTGACTGTCTGACTGACTGACTGTCTGTCTGTCTGACTGACTGACTGTCTGTCTGTCTGACTGACTGTCTGACTGACTGACTGTCTGTCTGACTGTCTGACTGACTGTCTGTCTGACTGTCTGTCTGTCTGTCTGACTGTCTGTCTGACTGTCTGTCTGTCTGTCTGTCTGTCTGACTGACTGACTGTCTGTCTGTCTGTCTGTCTGACTGACTGACTGACTGTCTGTCTGACTGTCTGTCTGTCTGACTGACTGACTGTCTGTCTGTCTGTCTGTCTGACTGACTGACTGACTGTCTGTCTGACTGTCTGTCTGACTGTCTGTCTGTCTGTCTGACTGACTGACTGTCTGTCTGACTGTCTGTCTGTCTGTCTGACTGACTGACTGTCTGTCTGACTGACTGTCTGTCTGTCTGTCTGACTGACTGTCTGACTGACTGACTGTCTGACTGACTGACTGTCTGTCTGTCTGACTGACTGACTGTCTGTCTGTCTGTCTGTCTGACTGTCTGACTGACTGTCTGTCTGTCTGTCTGTCTGACTGTCTGACTGTCTGTCTGACTGACTGACTGTCTGTCTGTCTGACTGTCTGACTGTCTGACTGACTGTCTGTCTGTCTGTCTGTCTGACTGTCTGACTGACTGTCTGTCTGTCTGTCTGTCTGTCTGACTGACTGACTGACTGTCTGTCTGACTGACTGTCTGACTGACTGACTGTCTGTCTGTCTGACTGACTGACTGTCTGTCTGTCTGACTGACTGTCTGACTGACTGACTGTCTGTCTGACTGTCTGACTGACTGTCTGTCTGACTGTCTGTCTGTCTGTCTGACTGTCTGTCTGACTGTCTGTCTGTCTGTCTGTCTGTCTGACTGACTGACTGTCTGTCTGTCTGTCTGACTGACTGACTGACTGTCTGTCTGACTGTCTGTCTGTCTGACTGACTGACTGTCTGTCTGACTGACTGTCTGTCTGTCTGACTGACTGACTGTCTGTCTGACTGTCTGTCTGTCTGTCTGACTGACCGTCCTTCACCCAGAGAGAGAGGCTAGTTAGTGTTTGGTTGGAATGAAAACTGCATGGACACTGGTTTGAAACCCACTGAATACAGGAATACAGGAATACAGGAATACAGGAATACAGGAATACAGGCACTCTGAAGTTGCAGTGACTGAGCTGGTAGAGACTCGTCAACAGGACTTGTGTCTGTCCCAGGGTCCAAACCTGCACCCTGTCGATCCAGCAGGCCAGACCGATCAACGGTCGATGATTATTTGTTCTTTATTATAAGAAGTAGGAGCAGCAGGCGGTCTGCTGGTGATAGTGACTGACAAACATTTTCTCTAATATTGAAACCAGTGGTTGTAAATTATTCTTCCTCTTCCAGTAATAAATATATTCATCAGTGTAGTTTTACTTGGACCACAAGGTCGCAGGTTCGATCCCCACGGCAGCCGATCCTCTCCCTGCTCCCTGCTGGCGCTCTGGATATCAGCTGCAGCTAAGCCTCTACATTGTAAGTGAAATGATAATTCTGTACAGTATCTCTAACTCTGTGTGTGTGTGTGTGTGTGTGTGTGCAGAGGACGGTGGGCGGTCTCCTCCGTCAGTCGCTGCATCATGAACGGCAGCAACATCTCCTCCGCCTCGCAGACCGCAAGGATCAAAAGCGAGCCAGGTAGATAATCATTATAATCCATTATTATTATTCTGATCGGGGTCGGACCGATCAGTCTGTCGGCTGGTTATGACGCCGTTGTGCCTTTCGGCGGAAGCGGTCCGGTCAGTCGGGGTCACTGCCTCTGACCTGATGGGTCAGCGTGAGATCCTCCTCAGGCTGCAGTGAAACAACTGTTCCATCGGTCTGCTTTCAGTGGAGAGTTTTAGTTTCCCGTGATGCTCTCAATGTTTCAGAGGCTTTTCCATCCTTGCAAGAATTAAATTCTGGAGGAAACACTGAATACTGGGAATTTCATGGAACTTTTGGCATAAAAATAGTCAAAATTATATAGCTATTGGTCTTCAAAAACTCCTATCGGTCGAACCTAATTATTATATTCCCTGTCATCCCACATGGGAAATGTAGAGGATATTACAGCGCTCTGCCAGCCCCTTCACATGAAGTCATGAAGTCATGGTGATGAAGTCATGAATATTTATGAAGTTACGTTTTTCCAATAGTAAAACTACTGAACTTTGCCTCTACTTTGTCTCACTAATCAGAAACTTCACAACAAAGAACAGCTGACTTGTACAAAGACAAAATGACTTTTACCACATGATGTAGTTTGATAGTGATGTAGTTTGATAGTGATGTAGTTAGTGATGTAGTTTGATAGTGATGTAGTTAGTGATGTAGTTTGATAGTGATGTAGTTAGTGATGTAGTTTGATAGTGATGTAGTTAGTGATGTAGTTTGATAGTGATGTAGTTAGTGATGTAGTTTGATAGTGATGTAGTTAGTGATGTAGTTAGTGATGTAGTTTGATAGTGATGTAGTTAGTGATGTCGTTTGATAGTGATGTAGTTAGTGATGTCGTTTGATAGTGATGTAGTTAGTGATGTAGTTAGTGATGTAGTTTGATAGTGATGTAGTTAGTGATGTAGTTTGATAGTGATATAGTTAGTGATGTAGTTAGTGATGTAGTTTGATAGTGATGTAGTTAGTGATGTAGTTTGATAGTGATATAGTTAGTGATGTAGTTTGATAGTGATGTAGTTAGTGATGTAGTTAGTGATGTAGTTGATAGTGATGTAGTTAGTGATGTAGTTTGATAGTGATGTCGTTTGATAGTGATGTAGTTAGTGATGTAGTTGATAGTGATGTAGTTAGTGATGTAGTTAGTGATGTAGTTTGATAGTGATGTAGTTTGATAGTGATGTAGTTTGATAGTGATGTAGTTAGTGATGTAGTTGATAGTGATGTAGTTAGTGATGTAGTTTGATAGTGATGTAGTTAGTGATGTAGTTGATAGTGATGTAGTTAGTGATGTAGTTTGATAGTGATGTAGTTAGTGATGTAGTTTGATAGTGATGTAGTTAGTGATGTAGTTTGATAGTGATGTAGTTAGTGATGTAGTTTGATAGTGATGTAGTTAGTGATGTAGTTGATGGTGATGTAGTTTGATAGTGATGTAGTTAGTGATGTAGTTGATGGTGATGTAGTTTGATAGTGATGTAGTTAGTGATGTAGTTGATGGTGATGTAGTTTGATGTTGGATGTAGCTCTTGATGAACACGTTGCCGTGGGAAACCAGTCGTTAGAAACAGAAAACCCTGAAGCGTTGCCTTGCTGCTTATCAGCTGGTCAGCAGGAAGTCATGGCTGCTCACAGGAAGTGAAACACACTCATGCATTGCTGTGTGTGTGTGTGTGTGTGTGTGTGTGTCAGATGAGTGGAGTAAGGAGGACTGTCTGACGCTGCTGGAGAGGATTCGCAGCCTGCTGCCAGACGGAGACGCCATGAAGTATAAAACCACCGAGTCGCATTTTGACTGGGAGAAGGTCTGCTTCGGCAGCTTCACCGGCGACATGTGCAAGCAGAAATGGCAGAAGGTTTCTTCAGAGGTATGACATCACACCCTGCACCATCATCATCACTCCAAACCTGGTTCCATCGATCTGACCTTTGACCTCCTTACTATCTCCACATCTTTTATTTTTTTCATTATCTGGATTTTATACAGTTTTATGTATGTGCAAATAAAATAAAATAAAAATAAAATAAAAAATACTATTGACATAGTATTCACTATTCTCACTGCAGGCCTTCAGGCTCAGTCCAGAATATAACTAGACAAAATCTGATTGGAGTATTCAAACACAAGTCGCATGCAGGTCGCATGGCTCCATGTGGTGCAGATGGGAAGTGAAAACATGCGACTCCATGCAGCTTTTTGCTGTTCAGACTGATCAGAAAACGTCAGATCTGAGTCACATGGAGGGAAAACTCTGAGCTGCAGTGAGAACGAAGCCTCAGATGTCTGTAATGTTGCTGATCTGTTAACTGAAGCTTATTCTACTGTTGACCTCAGTGAAACAGACCCATCAGATCTCCATGTTCTCCTCCAGCAGCTCTAGTGTTTCCCCTGTTCTCCTCTCTGTTCTCTCTGTACAGTTTGTCTGTAGAAAACGTTCCCACATGACATGACGGTCCTGACAGGTTCCTCCATTCACTACAATGGAACAGAGGTGGACTTTGTTCCTAAGAGAACACTTGGGACATGGAGAAGAAAAGCTCTCATACTGTACTCAGGCCTGATATGATCTAACACATGGTATCATATCTTTTAATCAGAGGTTTTTGTTTTTGTTTCAGGTTCGGAAGTACAGAACCATGACGGAGCTCATAGTGGACGCTATCGAGTTCGTAAAGAACCCGTACAAAGGCAAGAAGTTAAAGGTAAGACTGAGCTGATTTCATTGATATTTTAGTGTTGGTGATACCACAAATCTACACTGAGTGTGCAGGACGATTAGAATATCAATGGTGACCTGTTTTAGGGTGGATTTTTTTCCCTTCGCTACCATGTATGGAAGCCTATTGCAGAGACACAGGGACTGGCCTTAACCAATTAAAAAACTTGTCCTGTGATCCGAGTCAGGACTCTGTGACCTTTAACCCTGACTCCACCTTATCCCATGTAATTATCTTATAATCTAACATCCCCAGACTCACCCAGACTTCCCAAAGAAACCTCTGACTCCATACTTCCGCTTCTTCATGGAGAAACGAGCGAAGTACGCTAAGATCCACCCAGAGATGAGCAACCTGGACCTGACCAAGATCCTTTCCAAGAAGTACAAGGAGCTGCCAGAGAAGAAGAAGGTCAGAAACATCAGAAACATCATCAGAAACCCCATCAGAAACACCATCAGAAACACCATCAGAAACCCCATCAGAAACACCACAGAAACCCCATCAGAAACACCATCAGAAACCCCATCAGAAACCCCATCAGAAACCCCATCAGAAACACCACAGAAACCCCATCAGAAACACCATCAGAAACCCCATCAGAAACACCATCAGAAACACCATCAGAAACACCATCAGATACAGTTAATTCAGCAGCTTTCTGCACCAGCTGCTACTGCTGACAGACTGATGTTGACTGGTTGTAAATATCTCAGCTGATAGACCTGGGCTAACTGAAGCAGAACCTCTTCAACCTGGGCTAACTAACATTTCACACAGGCTCATTCTAACATGGGCTAACATTGCCCAGGGCTAGCTAGTCTTAAAGTGGGCTAACCCTGACATTTGCCCAGGGTTAGCTAGTCTTAAAGTGGGCTAACCCTGACATTTGCCCAGGGTTAGCTAGTCTTAAAGTGGGCTAACCCTGACATTTGCCCAGGGCTAGCTAGTCTTAAAGTGGGCTAACCCTGACATTAGCCCAGGGCTAGCTAGTCCTCTACATGTAGATCTGGGCTGGGCTAACTGCAACCTTTAGCACCATGCTAAACCCTGATCTTGTAAAGCACATGTAACTCTGGTTTGATAAATGCTGTAGAAATAAAGGTAATAAATATAATAATAAAAATAATTTATTTTGTTTGCTTTCCTTCAGCAAAAGTACATCACAGAGTTCCAGCGGGAGAAAGAATCCTTTGAGAAGAACATGGCTCGCTTCAAGTAAGTGTTCTCTGTTGGAGGAGCTTAACTAGTGACAGTTCTCTAGCTAACTAACTAGCTAACTAGCTAACTAGCTAACTGTAATTACTAACTAACTGAGCCAGGTCAGTTCTGGTGTTAATGTGCCTTCAGGAAGTAACATTACAGCCTCTGGCTGCTGATTGGACCGCTCAGATCTCCACTCAGGTGTCATGTTGTCTGTAGGATCGAACCCCTATCATCTTGATCATTCTGGTGACACAGACCATTTGTTCCCTCTATTATCAGGGTGCTGTGACCTCTGACCCCTGCCCTCCTTACTGTTGGTTGCTTGTAATGTTAGCTTGTTGTGTGGCTAACCCCGTCCTCCATGTGCACCAGAGAAGACCATCCAGAGCTGATCGAGGAGAGGAAGAAGTCCGACCTGCCCGAGAAACCCAAGACGCCTCAGCAGCTCTGGTACAACCATGAGAAGAAGACCTACATGAAGCTCCACCCTGAGGTACACACACACACACACACACACACACGCACACACACACACACACGCACACACACACACACACACACACACACACACACACACACACACACAGGACTCGTATCTTAAATGTGGGATGTGGTTGTTCTCTAGTTGTTCTGTAGGTCCGCTGTGATGAACCTGCTTATTTGACACATTCCCACCTGACTGCAGCTCATTATACAGCCTGTCTCACTGCAGCCTGTCTCACTGCAGCCTGTCTCACTGCAGCTCCTGCAGCCTGTCTCACTGCAGCCTGTCTCACTGCAGCCTGTCTGTCTCACTGCATCCTGTCTCACTGCAGCCTGTCTCACTGCAGCCTGTCTGTCTCACTGCATCCTGTCTCACTGCAGCCTGTCTCACTGCAGCCTGTCTCACTGCAGCTCCTGCAGCCTGTCTCACTGCAGCCTGTCTCACTGCAGCCTGTCTGTCTCACTGCATCCTGTCTCACTGCAGCCTGTCTCACTGCAGCCTGTCTGTCTCACTGCAGCCTGTCTGTCTCACTGCAGCCTGTTCACTGCAGCCTGTCTGTCTCACTGCAGCCTGTCTGTCTCACTGCAGCCTGTTCACTGCAGCCTGTCTGTCTCACTGCAGCCTGTCTGTCTCACTGCAGCCTGTCTGTCTCACTGTAGCCTGTCTGTCTCACTGCAGCCTGTCTGTCTCACTGCAGCCTGTTCACTGCAGCCTGTCTGTCTCACTGCAGCCTGTCTGTCTCACTGCAGCCTGTCTGTCTCACTGTAGCCTGTCTGTCTCACTGCAGCCTGTCTGTCTCACTGCAGCCTGTCTGTCTCACTGCAGCCTGTCTGTCTCACTGCAGCCTGTCTGTCTTTTGGTTGCAGGTGAGTCAGAAGGAGCTGAAGGAGGCTCTGAGGAGACAGTGGTCACAGCTGTCTGACAAGAGGAGGCTCAAATGGATCAGCAAGGCGCTGGAGCTGCAGAAAGACTACGAGGTACAGACCGACCCAGACTGAGCAAGACCGATCCAGACCAACCCAGACCGTTCCAGACCAATCCAGACTCACCCAGATTTACCAGTTTTTTATTTAAGCCAATCAGATGGTTCTTTGAGTCTATAAGAACCCTTAAAGCTCCACATCATGTAAACAGGACTCCCTCTCCTCTGTGATGATAAAGGAGTTGGATGTGTATCTAAACATGGTGAAAGTATCAAAACTAAATCCACACAATCCATATTAGAAAAGCGAGCCTCTAAACGAGCCGTTTGGACTTCCGTAACTTTGTGGCGTCACAAAGGTTCGCTCATTATCATTTCTGTAAGAAATAATAGACTAACAAAGTGTTTTTTTCAAAGCGGTCGAGCGGTCGTCATCGTTTATTACCGGAGAGTTTTCCCTACCTGTAGCCGCCGGGCCGCGGCGTCTCACGTTTCGCTCTCGAAACGGTTAGCCGATCGGAACGGAGGGTCGTTAATATTAATGAGCCTTAAAGACACGGAGACAGAAACGGCCTGTTCTTGGTAAGGCTCAGAGAGATGCTGGAAAATGAACGTGGAGAAATGGATTGAGAGTGTTTTTGGTTCATGACGCCACACACACAGCTTTGAATGGACAGAAAGACATGAAATAAAACACAGTAAAGTGTAAAATATGGGACCTTTTAAAGAACCTGCTTTTTCAGGGTGTAGGCCTAGTACTCTGAACCTGGATCAGCAGGGAAATACTGGTGTTGATGTGTGTTAGGGATGTGACAGTGGGACTGTGTGTGTGTGTGTGTGTGTGTGTGTGTGTGTGCAGGACAGTATGCGGGCCTACCATGAGGCCCATCCAGATGTGAACTCAGATGAACACGTCAGGTCCGTCCTCACCAAGGCAGAGAGGCAGCTGAAGGACAAGTTTGACGGACGGCCAACCAAACCGCCACCGTGAGTCTCAGTTAACACCAGAGTAACGAGCAGACACTAACGAGCAGACACAAATGAACCAGACTCTAACGAGCAGACACTAACGAACCAGACACTAACGAGCAGACTCTAACGAACCAGACTCTAACGAACCAGACTCTAACGAACCAGACTCTAACGAGCAGACACTAACGAGCAGACACTAACGAGCAGACACTAACGAGCAGACTCTAAGAACCAGACTCTAACGAACCAGACTCTAATGAGCAGACACTAACCACATCAACACTAAATTAACGATCAGACGTTAACGAGACAAAAACAAATGTCCAGAAACAGATTTAGACTCGATTAAAGTTAAACTAACAAGCCACAGACAGGCTTACAACTGGCAACACTAGTAGGGAGAGCTAACTCCTCTCTGTTTTGGCTAGTAGAGATGGCTAACAGCTGTGTGTTTTTGGCTAGTAGAGATGGCTAACAGCTGTGTGTTTTTGGCTAGTAGAGATGGCTAACAGCTGTGTGTTTTTGGCTAGTAGAGATGGCTAACAGCTGTGTGTTTTTGGCTAGTAGAGATGGCTAACAGCTGTGTGTTTTTGGCTAGTAGAGATGGCTAACAGCTGTGTGTTTTTGGCTAGTAACGGCTACTCTCTGTACTGCGCGGAGCTGATGGTCAACATGAAGGACGTTCCCAGCACGGAGCGGATGGTTCTCTGCAGTAAACAGTGGAAGATGATGACGCAGAAGGAGAAGGACATGTTCCAGAAACGCTGCGAGCAGGTCGGTGTCCGCGGCAGCAGAACGCTTTACTGTTGCTGCAAAATCTGGTTTCACTTCATCTTTCTCTCTTGTCTGTGTGACGTCTTCAGAGAAAGAAGCAATACGACATCGACCTGCAGCGGTTTCTGGAGGTGAGTTCTGTACTCCATGGTCATGTTTTAAAGTAGTGTGTGTGAGACGCCGGGTCACGGGACGGGAAGGACGGCTCGGGGAAACGGAAGCAGCATTTCTGTAGAAGTGACATAACAGACAAAGCTCTTTAATTCTGTAGGAAGTAGTATATTTATTTACGGCAGTATTTGTTCTTTAACTTTATTCATTTTGTAAATTCTGTTTTTCCAGAGTCTGCCAGAGGAAGAGAGGGATCGCGTCATGACGGAGGAGAAACTGGGCGGGGCCAGACTGGCAGGGGGCGTGGCCTCCAGCCCCCACCGAGCCAAGTCTCCTTCCGTCAAGGTCTGAAGGAGAGATCTGTTGTTTGGAAAGCCGACTCCTCACTGGCATGAAAGTTAAACACATTCAGTTTAATTTAACTTCATTTGTCCCAAAGGCCGACGGCTTCAGCAGCAAGTATTAAAAACAGCATTAAAAATTAAAATAATGTAATAACACATAAAAACATGACTGACAGACAGAGAGTCAATACAAGGTGTCAAGCAGCAAAGGACAAATCATCATCACTATGGCTCGCCGTTTGAAATTTATTCCCTAAAATATGCTAGTTTTTAGTCACTAGTCACTATTTTGCCAGTTACTAGTCGCTATTGTAATTTTACTAGTTGCTATATAAAAGATACTAGTTCTAATTGAATAGGTGCTAGTGTCTAATTTGGTTTTTACTAGTAGGGCTGGGTATCGGTACTCGATACCTTTAAGACTGAAATGACCCAGTACCAAGTAGTATCGAAACTTCTCCAGTCAAACGATACCTGCATTCCATACTTTTTGTACACAGATCTAGAAAAAAATGACTATTTGTGTGGTTTTATGGCCAATCACCACAAGCGTTCGATTTAATGCGACGTGTGATTGGCCCGTTACCGCAGCAGCTACACCCCATACAGTCTGTGGTGAAGTCGAGCGGTGTGTGTGACGGAGTCGGCAGTTCAGCGTAACGAGATGCCACCAAAACGTTAAAAAAGGTATCGAATGAAGTACTCTATTGGTATCGGTATCACTTTAAGGGTACTGGTATTGGTACTGCTATCGTAATCTTTTAAACGATACCCAGCCCTATTTACTAGTAACAATTTAGTACTAGTGATTCAGTCATTTTTACTATTCCCTAAAAGGCTCAGTCACTAAAGGTTTGGCACTTGTACTTATTTTGTAGTTACTGGTCACTATTCTGCCAGTAAAGGCACTAGTCACTTCCCAGTGGCTCCGAGTGTAAACTGACCAGTTCACTGATGTGGTTCCTGTTGTGATGCGGTTCCTGTTGTGATGCGGTTCCTGTTGTGATGCGGTTCCCGTGGGGTCAGGAGCGCTGCCGGGACCCGGAGCAGGACCCGTGGGCGCCGGCCGCGCTGCAGAAGGACCGACGAGACGCCAAGAAGAAGACGAAGCTTCCGGAAACGCCCAAGACGGCGGAGGAGATGTGGCAGCAGAGCGTGATCGGAGACTACCTGGCCAAGTACAGAGTGAGCTGCACTTCACTCCGTCCATCACACCGCACTTCAGCTGAGTACTACTGCAGTACTACTACAGTACTACTGCAGTACTACTGCAGTACTACTGCAGTACTACTGCAGTACTACTGCAGTACTACTGCAGTACTACTACAGTACTACTGCAGTACTACTGCAGTACTACAGTATTGTGTGTCTGTACTGCAGAGTGACCGGCGGAAGGCCCAGGCTGCGATGGAAGCGACCTGGAAGTCGATGGAGAAGAAGGAGAAGATTCCCTGGATCAAGAAGGCAGCAGAGGACCAGAAGCGTTACGAGGTTCAGTACCAGCCTGTGGTCAGTGAGCCACGCCCCTACACTGACTCCTCCCACTGACCTGACTCCTCCCACTGACCTGACTCCTCCCACTGACAACCCCCCCCCCCCACACACACACACTGACTGCTCCCACTGACTCCAGACTCCTCCCACTGTACAGTCTGTGGTCAGTAAGCCACGCCCTCAGACTGACTCCTCCCCCCTCTGTTCTGTTGTTCCTCTCTTCATATCGCTTCCAAGAATCTGACATGTTGACCTGTACATTTCTGCATCCTTGTGCATTTTGAAGTGTGTGTGTGTGTGTGTGTGTTGTAACGCCTCCTCCTCCCTGCAGAGGGAGCTGCTGGAGATGAGGTCGCCCCCGGCAGCGCAGGGCCAGAGGAAACCCAAGTTTGACGGAGAACCAAAGAAACCTCCAGTGTGAGTCCGACTTCTGTCTCTGCTCCATGTGAAATTCTCCTCAGCTTGTTTCAGCCCGACTGATCCTTTAGAACAAGATCTGAACCAGAATAAAACCCGTCTGAGTATACGCAGCATGTGACTACAGCGCTGTGGAAGGCGGGACGTCCCGTACAAACAGAAAGTGTTTTCTAAGTTTTGGGTGAAACTGGCTGAGCGAGTTGTGTCACCACTTCCTTGTTCCTGTCTGTTTGCTCACAGACACGCCTACTATCACCCGCTCGTCCAATGAGGGCTTTCTGATGCACGCATTCATTAAAAAATACACTACCAGTCAACAGACACTCTACATTTCTCTTTATTTTTACTATTTTCCACATTTTAGAATAACAGTAAAGACTCAAAACTATGAAATAACACAAACTGAATTATGCAGCGACCAAAAAAGTGTTAAACAAATCAAAACTATCTTATATTTTAGATTCTTTGCCTTGATGGAAAGGAAAAGGCTTTGGAAGGAAATTCATACACAGGATCAACTTCACTATTTATATTTGACTAAGAAACTCATTTCAAGCCTTTAGATCAGAAAGCTTTAAGAGATGAGACAGAAGCTTCAGTCAGGTTCAGACTGACTGCTGGTTTTTATACTAATACTTTCACATGTATTTGTATATGAGCTACTGTTCATTCACAAAGCACTTCATTAGACGTCTTCTTCATGGATTACGTTTCACTTTGTTTGCCATGTCAGAAATGTAGTTGATGTAGTTTGGAGTTGAATGGAAGTGAAACGAGTCACATGACTGCTTCAGCAGGTCAAATCCTGTTCACCAGTCGGCCTGCACTCCAGCTCGTTCCCCGTGCTGGTTTTGTTCCTGACATTTTGGAGATACGGCCTCTAAGCCCCTCCCACTTGTCTGTCGGTCCAATAGGAGCGGGTATCAGATGTTCTCCCAGGAGCTGCTGACCAACGGGGAGCTGAACCACTTCAGTCTGAAGGAGCGCATGGTGGAGATCGGCAAGCGGTGGCACAAACTGACCCAGACTCAGAAAGACAAGTACAAGAAGCTGGTGGAGGAGCAGCAGGTCGAGTACAAGGCGGAGCTGGAGGCCTGGGTGAAGGTACGGCCGCCGCCGCCGCCGCCGCCGCCGCCGCCGCACTACGGCAGGCACAGCCACACGCAGGGAGTTACATCAGATAAAGACCAGATGACAGCAGAACAGTAGAGTAGAAACAGAACATTAAAAATAATAAAACCAACCATTACAACACTAGAACATGTGAAGTAGAAACACATTGACAGGTGCACCAAATTACAGGAGAAAATACAAAGATAAAGAATTAAAAATATGAGAAGAAAACAATCTGATAATATTTATTTAATTTATTGAACCTTTATTTAAGCAGGAAGTCCCACTGACATGAAGGCAAGCGGAGCGGCGGCGCTCATACTGAAACACAAACACAACATGCAAATCCCATCATGCAGTTCACCTCCTTTAAAATCAGCTGAGGATGTGAGCAGCTGGTCTGAGATCTGCAGACTCCTCTGTTCCAGACCTGCTTCCTCACTCTGGAGCTGCTTAATGGATCCAACATGGAGCCAATAAGACCCGCCTGTCAGTATGTGTCAACAGACAGACAGACAGGCAGACAGACAGGCAGACAGGCAGACAGACAGACAGACAGACAGACAGACAGGCAGGCAGACAGACAGGCAGACAGACAGGCAGACAGACAGACAGGCAGACAGGCAGACAGACAGGCAGACAGGCAGACAGACAGACAGACAGGCAGACAGACAGACAGGCAGACAGACAGACAGGCAGACAGACAGGCAGACAGACAGACAGGCAGGCAGACAGACAGGCAGACAGACAGGCAGACAGACAGACAGGCAGGCAGACAGACAGGCAGGCAGACAGGCAGACAGACAGACAGACAGGCAGACAGACAGACAGACAGACAGACAGACAGCTTTACAATAGAATTCAAATATCAAACATCAGAGACAAAGAAGAAAAGGAAGAAGAGATTCCTGAAGTATGTACAGTGTGTACAGGAAGTGATCAGTGGGTCATCAGTCAGCTGCTTAGTGTCTGACCACAGTACCAAATATGAATAAATAGTGTCACTATACAGGGAATACAAATACGATAGATGCCACTATGTATTTACAGATGTATATGTATGTGTGTGTGGATTGTGCTCAGAGAGTCAGTGATCTGGCAGTGTGGCGTCCCGCACCGAGGCGTCCCGCGGCGAGGCGTCCCGCGGCGAGGCGTCCCGCACCGAGGCGTCCCGCACCGAGGCGTCCCGCGGCGAGGCGTCTCGCGGCGAGGCGTCCCGCGGCGAGGCGTCCCGCGGCGAGGCGTCCCGCGGCGAGGGAACACGGTGTGTCACGGTGTGAGAGACAGCCGGTCAGTATGGATACCTGTCTGCTGATCAGTGCTGTGAGGCTGGAACAGACTCTGCTTTACATTTCAGCTGTTTGATCTCAGAGTGAAATCATCATCAGCATACAGATACAGATTAATACCATTAACACCAATAAAAAGCAGACGATCAAGGGTTGATCCTTCAATCAATATACAAAATATACAAAAATATGAAATATACCCACTGTCAAAATTCAGAATATAGCAGAGCTGAAGAGAGGGAGTGTTGAAGAGGAGAGTCGATCGCCCATCTGACAGCCACATGTCTGGGATCAGAGCTTCTGTCTTAACTCCTCTTTTTTGCTCTCTCCTCTCCTCTCCTCCCCTCCCCTCCTCTTCTCTCCCCCTCCTCTTCTCTCCTCTCCTCTCCTCCCCTCCTCTCCTCCCCTCCCCTCCTCTCCTCTCCTCTCCCCCTCCTCCCCTCCCCTCCTCTTCTCTCCTCTCCCCCTCCTCTCCTCTCCTCCCCTCCTCCCCTCTCCTCCCCTCCTCTCCTCTCCTCTCCCCCTCCTCCCCTCCCCTCCTCTCCTCTCCTCTCCTCCCCTCCTCCCCTCTCCTCCCCTCCTCTTCTCTCCTCTCCCCCTCCTCCCCTCCCCTCCTCTTCTCTCCTCTCCCCCTCCTCTCCTCTCCTCCCCTCCTCCCCTCTCCTCCCCTCCTCTCCTCTCCTCTCCTCTCCTCCCCTCCCCTCCTCTCCTCTCCTCTCCCCCTCCTCTCCTCTCCTCTCCCCCTCTCCTCTCCTCCTCTCCTCCTCCAGTCTCTCTCTCCTCAGGATCGGGCGGTATATAAGGAGTTTTCCTCCACGGTGAGTAACCAGCGCTGGTCGCTGCAGTCTTGGCTAGTTTGAGTTTAATTTGCAGAGCAGAAGTCCAGCAGCTCAGGTGAGACCGAGGCTTTCTCCACTTCTGCTTCTTCACATCCTGTCAGGAGCAGCGGGGGGGGGGGGGGGGGTGGAGGAGTAGGGGGGGGGGGAGCGGGGGGGAGCAGCGGGGGGGGGGGGGGGGGAGCGGGGGGGGAGCAGGACGACGTCTTGCTGCTTGTAACTGTTAACGTGTTTAACTTGCTGGGACAGAACACATTTTAACCCCCGACCGCCCGATCCGACACTTCAACATCATCTCTTGTATGGAGAGAACAGTCTGTCAGTTTAACGCTGTCTGGGAGAACAGACTTCAGATCAGATCCGCTCTTCAGCTCGCCGTGCGTCCAAACAGCTCTGACTCCAGTAAGATCTTAACTTTCACAATCGGTTCGTCCGTTCTGTCTTCTTGGCTGAAACGCTGCAGGAGGCGGCGAGCGGAGCCGACATCGTCAGAGCTCGCCGGTTTCTGTGTGCTTTTCCCGATAAGCGAGGCGGCGATAAACCGACGGACGACCGAGCTCCGGCTCGACGGCGATATCGGGCGAGGCCGCGTTAAACCGAGCTAAAACATCAGAGCGCCAACGTGCGTGTGCTGTTCTTCTTCTCCTTCCTCTTCCCCGGTAGAAACGCCGCAGCACCACCAAAGTCCGCAGTCCGGGAGCTAAAGTCCGCGTGACGGCGACGCCGAAGGCGAAGGCGGTAGGTTCCAGAACCGCAACGCCGGGGGTCGGGGTGGGGAAGAGGGCCATGGCGTACCGAGCCAAGGTAACACACACACACACACACACACACACACACACACACACACACACACACAGCTTTGGTGTTTCATGTTGAATTGAGATTATTCATGTTGAGTTTCTTGACCTGACCAGTCGAAATCTGATCAAACAACTGACAACAGAGACGTGACTCTGTGTTTTCCAGCGGGACACGTCGGAGTCGGACGAGGAAGAGGAGAAGAGCGACTCCTCCGACTCTGAGGACGACGAGACGTCAGGAAGCTCCGACAGCGACGAAGATGATGACGAGGTGAGACGCTTCAAACTGACTAGACTGACCTGTAAACCTGACCAGACTGACCTGTAAACCTGACCTGTAAACTTGACTAGACCTGTAAACCTGACCTGTAAACCTGACTAGACTGACCTGTAAAACTCAACAGACTGACCTGTAAACCTGACCTGTAAAACTCACCAGACTGACCTGTAAACCTGACCTGTAAACTTGACTAGACTGACCTGTAAAACTCACCAGACTGACCTGTAAACCTGACCAGACTGACCTGTAAACCTGACCAGACTGACCTGTAAACCTGACCTGTAAACCTGACCAGACTGACCTGTAAACCTGACCTGTAAACCTGACCAGACTGACCTGTAAACCTGACCAGACTGACCTGTAAACTTGACTAGACTGACCTGTAAACCTGACCAGACTGACCTGTAAACTTGACCAGACTGACCTGTAAACCTGACCAGACTGACCTGTAAACCTGACCAGACTGACCTGTAAACCTGACCTGTAAAACTCACCAGACTGACCTGTAAACCTGACCTGTAAAACTCACCAGACTGACCTGTAAACCTGACCAGACTGACCTGTAAACTTGACTAGACTGACCTGTAAACCTGACCTGTAAAACTCACCAGACTGACCTGTAAACCTGACCTGTAAACCTGACCAGACTGACCTGTAAACCTGACCAGACTGACCTGTAAACTTGACTAGACTGACCTGTAAACCTGACCTGTAAAACTCACCAGACTGACCTGTAAACCTGACCTGTAAACCTGACCAGACTGACCTGTAAACCTGACCAGACTGACCTGTAAACTTGACTAGACTGACCTGTAAACCTGACCAGACTGACCTGTAAACTTGACTAGACTGACCTGTAAACCTGAATCTGTATTTTACTTTTTCTTTTTAAAAACTTTCTGCAGAACGACGAAGACGACGAAGAGGACGATGAAGATCAGAGCGGAGACAGCAGCTCCTCAGAGGAAACCAGCGACTCCGACTCCGACTAGCTCCGCCCCCCGCAGAGGACAGGCTGTGCAGGCCACGCCTCCTCACACGCCAATCATTCAGGCGGACCAATGGGAAGTGGCGACATCAGACCGCTGTCATGCTGGCCCCTCCCACCTCTTTTTAACAGAGAGAGAGAGAGAGAGACAGAGAGAGAGAGAGACAGAGAGAGACAGTCAGTCAGAGAGAGAGAGAGAGAGAGAGACAGTCGGTCAGAGAGAGAGAGAGAGAGAGAGAGAGACAGTCGGTCAGAGAGAGAGAGAGAGAGAGAGAGAGACAGTCGGTCAGAGAGAGAGAGAGACAGTCAGTCAGAGAGAGAGAGAGAGAGAGAGAGAGAGACAGTCAGTCAGAGAGAGAGAGAGAGAGACAGGAGGTTTTGTTACTTGTGTGTTTCAGGTGCGTTCGTTTCGTTCTTTTTTAACTGAAAGCCTTCCGCTGTGTTTCCACCAAACTGTTGCCGGTTTTTGTTTTTTATGGAAATTTAAACCGAAAAGCGATTTGAGGGTTTTTTGAATTTTTTGACGCGGTGGGGTTTGTACAGAGTTTGGTGGGGGGCGGAGCCTATTGGTCGTCCTTTGTTGCCGAGGGAAGACCCGCCGCTCGCCCGCCAATCAGCCGCCTGGGCAAATTATTAACAAATAAATGCACTTTTTCTCATTAATGTCCTCGTCTGGTTTCATGATGTCATGTTGAACAGCAGAGATCACATCCAGCAGAAACTGACACTGAACTGCATTCATTTGAATTTTTGATGCTTTAATTGAATCATCGTATGCAAAAATTGAAACTGAATTGCAAAATTTGCATTGAGGAATCTGAAACTGAACGTAACTGTTTGAAACTGAATTTGGTCATTTTGCTGCTTTCAACCTTTATTTCCAACTAGCTGGAGGTAAAACTTCAAGCCTCTAAGCTTCAGATTCAGTTCTCACAAATCAATTTCAAGTCTGTGAGACAGTCGGGGATCCAGGTGGGCGGGGCTTAGCTTGAGGTGTGTTTGTTTTACTGATGTTTTATGGATCAGAGAAACTGCTGGAGACCTGATCAGCAGTTTTATTACATTTTGTCTGTAGATATCCAACTTCTGTAGTTTGATCAAATGAATGGAATTCAAATTCAGTTAGTGCTGCTCTGCTCACACACACTCTCACTCTCACACACACACACACTCTCTCACACACACTCTCTCACTCTCTCTCACACACTCTCTCACTCTCACACACACACTCTCTCACTCTCTCTCACACACTCTCTCACTCTCACTCACACACCTCATGTTGCCTTTAGGTGCTGTTAGAAGTGTTGTAATTTGTGGGCTTACTGCAAGCAAGCACACTTACATTGTTCTTAGTCTAATTTCTTATTATTATTCTCCCCAGAACTGACCACCTGTCTGACTCACTGACCTGTCTAACAACCTGTCTAACTCACTGACCTGTCTAACAACCTGTCTAACTCACTGACCTGTCTAACAACCTGTCTAACTCACTGACCTGTCTAACAACCTGTCTAACTCACTGACCTGTCTAACAACCTGTCTAGCTCACTGACCTGTCTAACTCACTGACCTGTCTAACAACCTGTCTAACTCACTGACTAACCTGTCTAACTCACTGACCTGTCTAACTGAACTATTCGTATACTTCCAGCTGCTTGCAGTAAGCCCCCGGTTCCTGCAGGAGTTTTCTAGTTACAGGATGTGCTGAGCTGTGATGTCAGAGAGGAACAACACCTGCTGTCCAGAATGGATTTTATTAAAGGATAATTCCAGTTATTTTCTCCCTGGGCCTTATTTTCCAGTTTTTCTTCCATCTTGCCGTTTCATTCGGCGCCGTGTCAGACGAAAACACACTGCAGTGATTTTCCAGGTTGAAAATAACCAGAATGATCCTTTAAATACACCAAACACATTCCCTGCTGTTCAGTTTGACGGACATGTGAGGGAACCTGAAGGCACCGTCAGGCTGCTGCTGCCTTCAGGGCCACCGGGAACTCTGGGACTTCAGAAGAAAGACACAGACAGCAGTTAGGCTTTTTTTTATATTTTATATAGACATTTCAATTAATAGATTTATATAGAATATAAACAAGCTTTCCCACCCGGCGCCCGTCCGTCTCCTGCTACAGTAATAAATAACGTGACCTTTGACCCCGACGTGTTTCTCATCCGTTTATCACCGAGCTGAAGCAGAGAAGCTCCTGACACTTCCTTTGGCACGCAGGAGCTTCCTGGACAGCGTTACCACGGTAACGCTCAGCTCCAGCCCTCTCATTGGACAGCTACGGTCCCGCAGAGCCATGTGCACTCAGAAAGAACTATAATACCCATCAGCCCCTGCTCTCCTCATAGAGAAAGTCAGATTCAGTCACACTTGGACTCCCAGCAGGCCAGAACATCTTCATCCTCCTCCTCCTCCTCCTCCTGTCCACAGTGTGCTGATATTATAAAACACCCCCCCCCCAGGATAGAAACAGTTGTGGTCCCCCCCCCACCCCCTCGCCCCCCCCACCGCCCCCCACCGCAACACAAAGTCCCACACATGCATTACCACTGTTAACCAAACAATATAAAAAGCACCCCCCCCCCACCCCCCCCAGCCTGACAGTCAGATCAACATGAAGCCAGACAGGCAGGAAACGCATCATCACCAGACACCAGCTGTTTCCTGCTTTATCATTACAGTCTTTAGAGTTTTATACCTGCCAACAGAGAACTGTTAGTTAATAAAGTGTAAATCTGTAAAGCAGCTGAGTCAGCTTGTTGTGGTGTGGCTGTAGATCCATTCAGTAACGTTCTCAGTAAAAGTGAATAGTGTGATAAGGTGGATTTGGTTACTGTGACACAGTAAACTGTCTTGTCTTTAGCCCTAGTCTCTACTCCAAAGCTAGCTAGTTAGCTAACTAGCCAGCAAAGACACTGATGTTAATGTTAGCATGCTAACGTTAGCTGCTACTAGATAGCCTCTCTAGAATAAATCTCTGCTTACCTGCAGACTAACTAACTTCCTCAGGTTTGCCTGGTGTCTGGTGGTCGTTTCCCAGCCTGACCCCTGGCCTCTGACCCGTCTGGTCCAGGTTGACCCTGAGGTCAGACGGTCAGCAGCAGGAGCGGCGCTGCTGTCGCTGAAAAACCACATGACCTTTGAACTCAGTTAAACTTCATCATGTCTTCCTTCCTGACAGCAGCGCTGCAGCTGCGGCCGGGCCGAGCGCCGCGCTACGCTACGCTAACAAACCGCTCGCCGACCTCTGACCTCTGACCGGATTCAAACCGCCGACAGCACACACACTCTCACACACTCTGGCGGCGCTCTGCCGTCATAACGGGACGTCCAGCAGCTTCTGGTGCAGGTACTGCTTCACCTCCTCGATGCCGTTCAGCTTCTCCAGCTCGTGGTACGGCAGCTGAGGACCAGAGAGAGGCCAGGGCAGCGTTAGATGACATCACAGCAGACTGTATTACAGCTCAGTGTAGCTCTGGTAGAGTCTTGGGTCGTGTCTCTTCCTCCATGATAAAACCCCCAAATCAGTGACTCTGTGATCTGTTGCTCTGGTAGAGCAGACTGGAGAACTGAACAGTCTGAAAATCACTTCTAGCTTCTAGGAACGCCGACACAGCAGATTCTGACAAGATATAAAACACTAGTCCTGCTGCTGAATTGTTTTAAGTGAATCTCTTTCTTTATGTTTATTAACCCTTTCAGTCTGAACAAGTGGAACGCTGAAATCCAGTCGGAGGAAACTTATGATGGAACAAAGAAAATAAAACGTTTATCAATAATTGTAAATAGGCAAAAAAAACAGACTCGTTTTTTAGATATTGTCAGAATCTATGGCAAGCTGTAGTAACATTAAATGGTTGTGCTTGACTACCATAATTACATTACAGATATCTACAAATACAATGACTAGTCATAATTATAATATGGCCAGTCAGAATGGTAATTAAAGATATCTCGAATTAGAGTTTGAGTCAAAATATCTTTTAAGAGATCTATAATGACATCACAGATATCTTCAACTGACGCGTCACACAGACTGAATGATAACCGGACATCTGTATTTCTGTTTTGACTGGTCAAAATGATATTTTCAGATCTCTCAGAGCTGTGACTGGTCAGCTCGGTTGTGCGTCAGGTGTCTGATCGAGGCTTCGCGGTGAAGCCGGTGTGACGCTGAACTCTGCACGCCGCCGGGAGCCGCTGTCCGGTCTCACAGTTCAACCATGTGAGGAGAACTGCTGTTTTATAATGTGAAGTACATCAGCAGGTCTGCATGTCTACCTTCTACCTGCCATCCCCCTCTCATCCCAGACAGGTGAGGGTCACCTGCATGACCTTCACTCTGTCAACCAAAAACAGCCCAAAATGTGTGTTAAAAGGATTTGACTGTAGGAACCAGAACCAGAATCACAGTTCTAGGGGGATCATTACTCAGACCTGCAGAGGTAATTCACATTATGAAAGAGCAATTCTCCTCACAAATCGTTAAAATGTCAGACAGTTTCCCCTTTCCACTGGGACAGCGTGCCTTAGTGACACGTCTTTTTGATATCGTTGCATCGTTGCATTTTGACGAGTCAGGATGATAATTCAAGATATCTCCAAAATAAGATCTGTCTAGTCAAAATTCCTTTCAAGATATCCATAACTTGTTTGTAGATATCTTAAAAAGGACTTCTGACTCGTAAGAACTTCAATTTGAGACAGTTTTGACTCGTCATAACTCCAGTTCAAGATATCTACAATTGTATTTTGACTAGCCAGGTCTTAGTTTCAGATATCAAAAAAGATCATTTAGATATCTTTAATTATGAGAATTAAAGATATCTTTAACTGAAATTATGACTAGTCAGAACTAAAGTGAAGATATGACTTGGCATAATTTCAATGGAGATATCTGGAATTCACATTTCAGATAGTCAAAACTGACTTGTAGATATCTTTAATTGGAGATTCCATGCAACTAAATGGCAAAAATAACTTCAGTCTTACTAGTCCAAATGTAATTATATTAAAATTAAATTAGCATTTTAACTAGTCGTTAATGAATTACAGATATGCAATGAGAATCCGGTCAGGCTAATAAATGTTACAGCGGCTCGCCGTACAGAACCGGCTGTCAGCTGACCTGCAGGATGACGTATCCCAGCAGCCTCAGGTGGCGGTCCCTCATCGCCCGGGAGCCAACCAGAACCTCCGAGTTGTGACAGTAATGCCACTTATCATTCACCGACATGATGATCCTGAGAGAGAGAGCTCAGGTTACTACACACACACACACACACACAACCAACACACACACACCTCTCCTGTACAGATGAGGTCATCTGCAGTCTGTTGTATTTCTATTCTTTCACGTTTAAATAATTTGCATTCCTCAATTTTTTTTTAAGAACTTTTCACTTATTTCATGCTGCAGATATTTATTTTTTTGTATATTTTTAGATCATATGTTTTCTCATTTATTTCTGTTTGTCTCAGTTTGTTTTACTGCAGTTATCATGCTGAGACAGACAGACAGGCAGAGAGGCAGACAGACAGGCAGAGAGGCAGACAGACAGGCAGAGAGGCAGACAGACAGGCAGACAGACAGAGAGACAGGCAGAGAGGCAGAGAGGCAGACAGACAGAGAGACAGACAGACAGACAGGCAGAGAGGCAGACAGACAGGCAGACAGACAGACAGACAGGCAGAGAGGCAGACAGACAGGCAGACAGAGAGGCAGACAGACAGGCAGACAGACAGACAGACAGGCAGAGAGAGAGGCAGACAGACAGGCAGAGAGGCAGACAGACAGGCAGAGAGGCAGACAGACAGGCAGACAGACAGACAGGCAGAGAGGCAGACAGACAGGCAGACAGAGAGGCAGACAGACAGAGAGGCAGACAGACAGGCAGACAGACAGACAGACAGAGAGGCAGGCAGACAGACAGGCAGGCAGACAGACAGGCAGGCAGACAGACAGGCAGGCAGACAGACAGACAGACAGACAGACAGACAGACCTCCTGATCTGTCTCTGGTCAGTTGTGTTGTCGGTGTCTGGTCGGTCGGGGGGGTGGAGCTGCCCCCCGTCGGCCCCGCCCCCCTCGGTGTAGGACACGCCCTCGTAGAAACCCGGCAGCTCGCAGTTCGTCCCCTGGGCGCCGGGCGGCCCCGCCCCCGCCTCGTCCTCCAGGATCTTCCCTATGGAGAACTGGAAGAGGGCGTCCGGGGCGGCGGCCCCCCCCCGGCCCCGCCCCCGGCCCCGCCCCCTGGGCCCCGGGCTGGGCGGGGCCGTCGGAGGGCGGGCTGCTGAGCGTGGAGCTGTCCTGGCTCTCCAGAGAATGCTCCTTGGCGAGGCCGGAGTAATACTCTGCGGCAGGGACGTAGTAGGGGCCGTAGTCCAGAGGGCCCCCCCCGTTGGCCCCCGGCCGGGGCCCCGGGCCCCCCGGGGCGCCGCGGGCGTGGTGGGGGAGGGAGGCCCCGCCCCCCGCCTCGCCCGCCTGCCGCTGCTCCGAACCTTCCTCCAGCGCCACGAAGGGAGAGAACTTCTGGAAGTCGGAGGTGAGGGTCGCCACGGTAACCGTCCCGTCGGCGGGTTTGGACGCCGCGGCGACGCAGGATGGAGGGACGACGCTCAGAGACAGACCGGCTCCGGTCCGGATGGGCAGAACCCGACCGGAACCGTCCATCCACAACACAAAGTCTGGAGACGACAAGAAGGCAGACGGTTCAGATTACTGTGTTCTGATTATTATACGTGTCATATATTCAGATTACTGTGTTCAGATTATTATACGTGTCATATATTCAGATTACTGTGTTCTGATTATTATACGTGTCATATATTCAGATTACTGTGTTCTGATTATTATACGTGTCATATATTCAGATTACTGTGTTCAGATTATTATACGTGTCATATATTCAGATTACTGTGTTCTGATTATTATACGTGTCATATATTCAGATTACTGTGTTCAGATTATTATACGTGTCATATATTCAGATTACTGTGTTCTGATTATTATACGTGTCATATATTCAGATTACTGTGTTCAGATTATTATACGTGTCATATATTCAGATTACTGTGTTCAGATTATTATACGTGTCATATATTCAGATTACTGTGTTCTGATTATTATACGTGTCATATATTCAGATTACTGTGTTCAGATTATTATACGTGTCATATATTCAGATTACTGTGTTCTGATTATTATACGTGTCATATATTCAGATTACTGT
This sequence comes from Centroberyx gerrardi, assembly GCF_048128805.1. Classification (NCBI taxonomy): domain Eukaryota; kingdom Metazoa; phylum Chordata; class Actinopteri; order Beryciformes; family Berycidae; genus Centroberyx; species Centroberyx gerrardi. The sequence continues at coordinate 31,385,344 of NC_136009.1, forward strand.
GTTCAGATTATTATACGTGTCATATATTCAGATTACTGTGTTCAGATTATTATACATGGGTCATATATTCAGTAGGGATGCACCGATCTGTATTTTTGGAGCCGATACCGGTTGCCGATATTCTGCCAGCGATATCGGCCGATACCCTGCTGACACCGATTTTGTGTGTGTGTGTGTGTGTGTGTGTGTGTGTGGGGGGGGGGGGGGTCGTTAGAGGAGAATATAATTTTGTTTTCCCTAAATTATTGGGGACAGGTCGAACATAAAGTTGCCTGAGATCCTGCTGACGAGCCGCCGTGGCAACAAACATTCTGTTTTGCAGATTACTGGAGACAATATTCATCTTAGGCTAATTGCCAAATAAATAGGCAGCAAAATATTTAGAAGCAGGCTAAAACTTCCTGGGAGTTGTTATCGTATTTAAAGTTTGTTTCAAATGAAGAGCAAATCCTCCGCCCGGCTGCTCTGTTGATACGGCAAACCCCTGATCCAGTCCGAGAGCCTGCTGTAGCCTGCTGTTACTGTCCATGAAGACTGAGCCGTTTTAATAACCAAGAAGCCCAAAACAATATGAAATCTAGAAGCAAAAACGAACGGTGAATTGACAACGCCTCCACATCTCCGCAGTCGGTTTCTCTTTTCATGGAGGATCTGCGAGGCGTTTCTGAACAAGCGCTCTCTCCACACAGAACGGTCATATTTGTGCCGACCAATTATTACGGTAGGACAGGCTATTGTAGGAATAATTCACCCAAAAATGAAAATTCGGTCATTAGGCTTCTCACCCCGATGACAGTCGAAACAACATGTCCACATAACAAGGCGTCTAGTTTAGAGTTCCAAAAGCGAGCACGAAAGTGCAGCCGCCGCGGCACGGTCCGAGCCTCCTGAATCCAAACGAGTCGGGTCAAAAAGTCCAGGATGTACCTCGTTGTCTCTCAGACTTCAGTCTGCAGAGACCTGCCGCTCCTGCCGCCTTCACCCGCCGCAGGTAAACTCCTGCTTCCAACTCTCCGAGTCATGAATACAACTTGGAGCCAATGTTAATTCAAGTACTTTTTTTCTGCCCGAAATTAGCATGAGCGTCCTGCGACTGTAGAACAAGTCACTGTGCATCTGAACTCTGCTGAGCTGCATGTTTATATTACATTATACATGTTATATATTCAGATTACCACGTTCAGAATATTGTACTCAGTACAGTACCTGTGTAGTATTCAGTATACACTACCTGTGTAGTATTCAGTATACAGTACCTGTGTAGTATTCAGTATACAGTACCTGTGTAGTATTCAGTATACACTACCTGTGTAGTATTCAGTATACACTACCTGTGTACCTGTGTAGTATTCAGTATACAGTACCTGTGTACCTGTGTAGTATTCAGTATACACTACCTGTGTACCTGTGTAGTATTCAGTATACACTACCTGTGTAGTATCCTGGAGCGAGTACTTCGTCCTGTTTGTAGTTCTGTTCTCCCACCAGCTGTCTGAGAGCTTCGGCCACCAGACCTTTATAACTGACAAACACCAGAAGAACCAGGAGAACCAGTAAGAACCAGGAGAACCAGTAAGAACCAGTGAGAACCAGGAGAACCAGTAAGAACCAGTGTGAACCAGTTACACACAATAACTCATAACATCATTAATTTGGTGTTATTTCAACACACTGCAGTGCAGCCTGGGGAACTGATAAAGCTGATGTTGATATTTGTGGACTTAAAAATCACTTATTGCAGCTTTAAAGCTTCTGATATTTTGTGTCAATATTCAATATCTTTCAAGCTGACCATTAATAATTAAACTATTCAGTGTTTCTCCAGAACTTTCTGTGTGTGTGTGTGTGTGTGTGTGTGTGTGTGTGTTACCTGTACTTGCGGTTGACCTCGTCGGCGGTCAGAGCGTGGTCGAACATCAGCACCTTGTGCGCCTCCTGCAGCCGCGGCCCGCTGTATTCCCGGAACTCCAGCTCCACCGCCGCGTCCAGCAGGGAGAGGTACCGCCGCACGATCAGGGCGTACGGGCTGTCTGCACACACACACACACACACGACACTGTTTCAACCTCTGTCTGCACACACACACACACACACGACACTGTTTCAACCTCCATCTGCACACACACACACACAACACACTGTTTCAACCTCCGTCTGCACACACACACACACAACACACTGTTTCAACCTCCATCTGCACACACACACACACACACACACGACACACTGTTTCAACCTCCATCTGCACACACACACACACACAACACACTGTTTCAACCTCCGTCTGCACACACACACACACAACACACTGTTTCAACCTCCATCTGCACACACACACACACACACACTGTTTCAACCTCCATCTGCACACACACACACACACACACACTGTTTCAACCTCCATCTGCACACACACACACACACACACTGTTTCAACCTCCATCTGCACACACACACACACACACGACATCACTGTTGATTACTGTCAACACGCTGCTTCACTACTGAGGCTGGGAACCAGGAGGGGCGACTGTCAGGGTGTCAACAATCAAACAGTTCAATCAATCAATCAATCAAAACCAATCAATCACAACATGAAACCTGCAGTAGCAGCTCCTCCCTGTTTCCATGGAAACAGTGAAAGTGAGCAGAGAGCCATTTACTCACTTTACTGCAACTGAGGAGCTTTTCTGAGTATTATCAGAGTAAAGTCAGTAATGTGACTTTTCCTTCAGTCCATTTTAAATCCATCCATCACAGAACAGATTGTGTCTCTCCATCAGCAACAGAAACTGGATCAACAGAAACTGGACCAACAGAAACTGGATCAACAGAAACTGGATCAACAGAAACTGGACCAACAGAAACTGGATCAACAGAAACTGGATCAACAGAAACTGGATCAACAGAAACTGGACCAACAGAAACTGGATCAACAGAAACTGGATCAACAGAAACTGGATCAACAGAAACTGGACCAACAGAAACTGGATCAACAGAAACTGGACCAACAGAAACTGGACCAACAGAAACTGGATCAACAGAAACTGGACCAACAGAAACTGGACCAACAGAAACTGGATCAACAGAAACTGGATCAACAGAAACTGGATCAACAGAAACTGACAAACTGTGGATCCATTCACAGTGAGAAGAGGAATCTGACTTTACTTTGTTTCTGCACTTTATTTTGTCGTTTCTAATGTTTCCAGTGAAAAGAATCTAGTTTGAACTCTGACCTCTGGACATTTTAAATCAGACACTTTTTACTTTTACTGAAGGAGATTTTCCCACCAGTACTTTTACTTCTACTTCAGTAAAATATCAGTAAAGTAACAGTACTTTACTGCAGTAGGACACTCTACTCGTTCCACCTCTGGTATTAACACTTGGAAACGAGCTGAAGGCTCAGTGACACTGAGCACACTGACATTTCCCTTCTCTCTGATGTTAATTCTGACTGTTTCTACCTGCCGCTCCACCATTAAAGATATTTTTAAACCCGTTTTGCCGAACCTCTCGGGCTCCTTCGCTCCCGTTCCATCCCAAAAAGCAGAGAAGAAGAAGTGTGTGCGCGTTACTAACTGGTGACGTTGCTGATGAAGGCGGAGGAGAAGACGCGGTGCAGCACCAGGCCGGGGAAGTGTCCCAGCTGGAACAGAGACATGAGGATGTTGACGGTGGCCAGCGGGGAGCTGAGCGCCTTCAGCTCCACCGCCTCCTCCAGCCGGGAGAAGAACTGACGCTCGCCGGCCGGGCGGTAGCTCATCCTGCTGAAGGGGAACACCAGCTTCTGGATCACCTGCAGCACAGAGGCACAGTCACACCACAGCCACCCTGCTGGCAATGTACGGATGAAAGTATGCAAATCTGTGAATTCCAGCATGCAGTTAGCTGGATATATCATCATCATCATCATCATCATCATCATCATCATCATGCAGACTTGTGGTGAATCTGATCCAAATGTCTCAGCTTCAGCTCTTCCCATAGACAGCCACTGTAATATTGATCAATTCTACAATCAAGCTGTAATCAGTCAAGCTGCATCATATCAGAGCGGAGCAGATCGGTTCAACGGCGGAGGTCAAAGGTCACCTTGCTGTCCAGGTACTCTGCCTTCTTCACCAGGAAGTCGGCGATGGCGTCCAGCAGGCGCGTCTCTCTGAGGCGGTGCCGCGCCACGTACTTCGCTATCAGAGCCATGGTGTAGGGAGTGATGCTGTCCAGCTTCTTCGGCAACTCCTCTGTCAGGGCAACGGGCAACACGGCAACAACAGGTCAGCACGGCAACAACAGGTCAGCACGGCAACAACAGGTCAGCACGGCAACAACAGGTCAGCACGGCAACAACAGGTCAACACAGCAACAACAGGTCAGCACGGCAACAACAGGTCAACACGGCAACAACAGGTCAGCACGGCAACAACAGGTCAACACGGCAACAACAGGTCAGCACGGCAACAACAGGTCAACACGGCAACAACAGGTCAGCACGGCAACAACAGGTCAACACGGCAACAACAGGTCAGCACGGCAACAACAGGTCAGCACGGCAACAACAGGTCAGCACGGCAACAACAGGTCAGCACGGCAACAACAGGTCAGCACGGCAACAACAGGTCAGCACGGCAACAACAGGTCAACACAGTCAACACAGTCAACAAGTCTTAGGTCAACAAGTTAACACAGTCAACAAGTCTTAGGTCAACAAGTCAACACAGTCAACACGGCAACAACAGGTCAACACAGTCAACACAGTCAACAAGTCTTAGGTCAACAGGTCAACACAGTCAACAAGTCTTAGATCAACAGGTCAACACAGTCAACAAGTCTTAGGTCAACAGGTCAACACAGTCAACAAGTCTTAGATCAACAGGTCAACACAGTCAACAAGTCTTAGGTCAACAAGTCAACACAGTAAACACGGCAACAACAGGTCAACACAGTCAACACAGTCAACAAGTCTTAGGTCAACAGGTCAACACAGTCAACAAGTCTTAGATCAACAGGTCAACACAGTCAACAAGTCAACACAGTCAACAGGTCAACACAGTCAACAAGTCAACACAGTCAACAGGTCAACACAGTCAACAAGTCTTAGATCAACAGGTCAACACAGTCAACAAGTCAACACAGTCAACAAGTCAACACAGTCAACAGGTCAACACAGTCAACAGGTCAACACAGTCAACACAGTCAACAAGTCAACAAGTCAACACAGTCAACAGGTCAACACAGTCAACAGGTCAACAAGTCAACACAGTCAACAGGTCAACAAGTCAACACAGTCAACAGGTCAACACAGTCAACAGGTCAACACAGTCAACAGGTCAACAAGTCAACACAGTCAACAGGTCAACAAGTCAACACAGTCAACAGGTCAACAAATCAACACAGTCAACAGGTCAACACAGTCAACAGGTCAACACAGTCAACACAGTCAACAAGTCAACAAGTCAACACAGTCAACAGGTCAACACAGTCAACAAGTCAACACAGTCAACAGGTCAACAAGTCAACACAGTCAACAGGTCAACAAGTCAACACAGTCAACAGGTCAACACAGTCAACACAGTCAACACAGTCAACACAGTCAACAGGTCAACACAGTCAACAGGTCAACACAGTCAACAGGTCAACAAGTCAACACAGTCAACAGGTCAACAAGTCAACACAGTCAACAGGTCAACACAGTCAACAAGTCAACACAGTCAACAGGTCAACAAGTCAACACAGTCAACAGGTCAACACAGTCAACAAGTCAACACAGTCAACAGGTCAACAAGTCAACACAGTCAACAGGTCAACAAGTCAACACAGTCAACAGGTCAACACAGTCAACAGGTCAACACAGTCAACAGGTCAACAGGTCAACACAGTCAACAAGTCAACACAGTCAAAAGGTCAACAAGTCAACAAATTTTATAGCACTTGTTAACTTAAAAAAAAGTGTCATGTAAAACAATTACTACTATTGTTATTATTATTATTATTATTATATTGACTAATTTCATGGATGTCATGATTGTTTTTGTCTGATTTATCAGCTGTGCGTGACATGATGATGTCATGATGATGTCATCAGCGTGTCGGACCTGCCAGGCTGCCGATGAACCTCTCCTGTCTGTTCTGGTAGAAGAGGTGTGAGCTGAAGATGAGCTCCAGACTCTTGTTGCTCGCCTCGCGGGCGCACGCTGCCAGCATCTCGTCCAGCAGCGCCATCTCCTGGTCACGCACGCCGCTGACGCTGGCCAGCGTGTGTTTCACCAGCCGCAAGATCTTCCTGCGGCGAGGAAACACGAAGAAGAGTCAGAGTCGCTTTCACCAGACAGAAGAAGAAATGACCAGGAGCTAGGACGCTGTCGGGGCGACAGCCAGGGTTTATCCCCGAAATCCCCCAAGGCCCCATTAAGTCAAATGTAATAAAAAGCTATTCAATAATCACACAGTAAGACTCCAGGGTTCATCTTCCCAAGTATGTTGGTTGTATGTCCCAACTATTTTTATTTTGCCAAATAATACAATTTTTCCTTCTGGGCTAATCTTCATAATAATAACGCTTGCATGCCGTAACTATTTTTCTATCACAAATTAATAAAGTTAACCAGTTAATTATATTATTATTACTCCTAAAGACTCCAAAATGAATGGATATAATCCTCTAGGGATTGTCTCCCCAATAATAAAGGGTATGTACCTTAACTATTTTTTTAACACTCAATAATAAATTTAACTAATTAACTAATTTATTCATAATAATCATAGAAAGTTCAAACTTCATACAAATCTCCATAATTGTCTGAACAATTCTGTTGACAAATTTCAATACAATATAATGCACCATTGGTGAGATATGGGTCCAAATAGCATGAACATGAATTTAATCAGTTAATTAATAATAGTTATAATAATCCTAAACACATCAAAATCAATAGAGTTCTTCCTCTAGGGGTCATCAATGTCCATACCAAATTTGAAAAGATTTTTATGAAAACTGTTCAAGTTATCGCGTTCACATGGAGGATCTGCGGCGGTCGGGGTGAATCCATAATATATATAGATATAATGAGAACCACAGTGTGAAGACTAACATCTAATGGTTAAAACATGCTGCTGAAATGGCCATCTGCTATTGGCTGGTCTTTGGTGCCAGGTGATGATGTCACCACCTGTTGTACTCTATAAAAGTTGATATCAACACCTGGCACCAAAGACCAGCCAACAGCAGATGGACATTTCAGTAGCATGTTTTTACCATTAGATGTCAGGCTTCACACAGATTTGGGTTTGGAGTTCAGTTCGTCTTTAAAAGGAGAGTATGGAACTAAATGAGGCTCTAGATTCAACAAATACTCAACAGATATTGATCAGATATTGAAAACATATTGAACACCAGTATCTGATGAGGAAACTTTGCCTCCCTGTCCTACCTGTTAGCCAGCAGCTGTTCTGGATTAGGAGGTGTGTTGGCGGCGGCGGCCCCGGCGGCGGCGTCCTGCGGCTGCAGCAAACGCCACTTGAGCCGGTAGTAGGACAGCAGCAGGAAGAGCGTCTGCGGGTGGCGCTCTCGCTCCAGGTTCTTCTCCAGGCCGGCCAGGCAGGCCTCGGTCAGCGGGTGCTGGCTGCCGGGGTGAAGCTTCATGCTGGAGCTGAACACCATGGACACGTCCTTCTGGTTGAACTGGCCCAGTCTGGACTGAGACTCCGCCTCCAGCACCTGAACCACCTGGGAGTCACTGGGAAGACCTGGAGACCGAGGGAGCAGAGGTCAACCGCAGATCCAGCAACTGACAGCGGGTCAGTGAGTCTGGATGTTAACTGACCGTCCAGAGTCCGGCTGGTTTTTTGTCTCATCAGGGAACCGACTAGAAAACCAGCAGGAGTCTGGACTGGTTCTGCTGCGGAGCCAGCAGGGGGCGCTGCGCCCTCTGCTGCGGGGCCAGCAGGGGGCGCTGCGCCCTCTGCTGCGGGGCCAGCAGGGGGCGCTGCGCCCTCTGCTGTGTCTCCAGCAGTAAACACTTCAATATGAAGCTGCAGCTGAGCGGTGTGACTCACCCAGCGCCGCCACGGCGTACAGACAGTTGACGATGCTGAAGTTGTCGAACTTGGCACAGTCTCTGACGATGGCGTCGCACAGCGTCTGGAAGTCCTGATGCTCCAGAACCTGTCGCCCTTCGTTCTCCTCTCCTCCTCCTCCTCCTCCGGCGGCGGCGGCCACGCTGCCGTCTGCGGGCGGCGGCCCGGCCTGCAGCAGCTGGCCGATCTTCTGCAGGGCGACGGGGTAGTGGTTGTGGGAGATCTTGCCGGGGTTCTGGGTGACCCAGCGCAGAACCTCGTCGGGCCGCCGCGAGCGTTCGATCAGACGCTTCATGGTGAAGAAAGTGTCGTAGCTCATCTTCTCGTGGATGAAGTTCCACGTCTTCTTCTTGCTGCCGGCGGCTCCGCCGGCGAGGGCGCCGCCGTACGCGTGCAGGTGGGCATGGTGCTGGTAGTGGGGGTGGGGGGGCAGAGGGGGTGGGGGCGGGGCCAGGTGGGTGGGCTGCGGGTGGGGGTGGGGGTGGGGGTGGTAGTGGTGGTGGCCGTGGTAGTGCGGCCCCCGGTGGGCGTCGGCTCGGCCCTGGTAGAGCGGGTAGGCGGGGGGAGGCGGGGCCTGGTGGGGGTGGTGGGGGAGGTGGGGGTGGGCGGTCTCCAGCACGGCCAGCCCCGCCCTTCGCCCCGGCTTACCCCCTCCTCCCGCTCCTCCTCCGGCTCCTCCTCCCCCCCCCGCGGCGCTGTAGAGGCGGGTGGCGTACATGATGACGGACAGACAGGCGGGGTGGGAGGGGCAGGGAGGGAGGCGGGGTCGGCTCAGGAGGCGCCACCCAGAGGAGAAACACAGCATAGTCCAACACCCAACAACACACTACTCCTACAGGAGGGGGGGGGAGAGGAGGAGAGGAGAAACCAGAAAAGTGTTAGTTGTCTCTTGGTGTTTGGTTTGGGTTTCCAACATGTTGCAGGTTTGCAACAACTGTCCAATAAATGAGCTACTTGTGAGTCATGTGACTCGGTTGGCTGTAACTGGTCAGTGTGAAGCTAAACCGACCAAATACAAAAATACAACAGAGGAAACTTTTCCACTCTGGTACAGACTGAAGCTACAACATTAGATCCATATAGCAGCTGACTGACTGAAGCTACAACATTAGATCCATATAGCAGCTGACTGACTGAAGTTACAACATTAGATCCATATAGCAGCTGACTGACTGAAGCTACAACATTAGATCCATATAGCAGCTGACTGACTGAAGCTACAACATTAGATCCATATAGCAGCTGACTGACTGAAGTTACAACATTAGATCCATATAGCAGCTGACTGACTGAAGTTACAACATTAGATCCATATAGCAGCTGACTGACTGAAGCTACAACATTAGATCCATATAGCAGCTGACTGACTGAAGTTACAACATTAGATCCATATAGCAGCTGACTGACTGAAGCTACAACATTAGATCCATATAGCAGCTGACTGACAGGCTGAAGCAGGCAGGAGCCAGGCACTAACGCTGCCGGGTCGAGGGTTTGATTCCCTGTGGATCTTACTGTACAGACTGACTGAACACTTTAACACCAAGCCAGGCTGTCAGGTCAGACTGCTGGCTGAAAGGTGAAAGGTGAAAGGTGAAAGGTGAAAGGTTTCCCTGACAGTGACAGCAGAGCAGAACACACAGCAGCAGCACAAACTGTCTAACTAACAGTGTAAAATGTGCAGCAGGCTTCAGTCTGTCAGTCTGTCTGTTAGTCTGTCAGTAGTTGCCAGGCTAGGCGTTGGCTGCTCCTGTTAGCATTAGCAGCTAGCAGCTCAACACAACCCGCCGTTCCTCTCCTACATAAATCACCACACGTATCAAACATAGCGATGTCATTTCTCCATTAATATTTTAAATTTACATTTTTGGTTCCAGTCCAGGGTTTCCAGCTAGCAGCTAGCTGCCTGCTAACCTGACTGTAGCTAGCTGTCTGTTAGCCGGGCCAGCTAACGCCCGTCCAGCTGATTTATCTCTCGACAGTCAATCCCAGTGTTTTCTGCAGTGACAGCTGCTGGTCTGGACTCTTTATACAAACTACCATCAGAAATTATTCAGTCAGCTGTTTATCTGAAGGAAATCTTGTCGTTCAGCCACTGAAAGTAAAGCTAAGCTAAAGTAAGCTAGCTGTGATGGGCCTCAGCGGGCTGTCAGCTCTGATTTACAAAACATCTGACAGGCTGACAGCTCACAGAACAGCGAAGTAACCGGAGCAGAAGCTGCTGCTTATCGCAGGTAAAGACTGAAGAGACGGGGAGCAGCGGTGTGTCTGCTGCCCGGCGGCGGGCAGGGCGGCCGACTGCTTCACCTGCTCCACCTGCCCGGTTCAACTGGTTGAACTGGTTAAACTGGTTAATCCGGTTAGCAGCAGGTCAGCAGTCGGGCTGGTTTACCTCATCGCTCTGTCGCCTCGGTATCTTCCGCTCTGCTGAAAGAACAAACGGGACTTTCTGTTTATTTGCTGGTTAAAGTCTCAGCGGTCAGTCCGGCCCGGCGCAGCCGCTGCACTCCTACACAGACCCGGCCGACGCCATCTTGCTCTTCCCGGCATGCAGTGCACTTCTTCTTCTGCGGCCTATCCACGGCGGAGGAATCCTGCTGCCGCCCCCTGTCGGCTGCAGGCAGAACTCACTGAGAAAGAAGGCTTGATGTAAAATGATGTTGCAGAGCACATTAATGGGACAAAACTATAATACATTGAATTAAACTTGAAAGGGTTTTCCATTTCACTATAAATCCTTCCATTGATTGTAAAGCCTGTCAGGCTGCTGCAGAGTCTGAACTCATCGGTCCGCTCAGTAAAACATCCATGATAAATTATTATTTGACCTCCAGCAGGAGGCGCCAGCTGTCTCTCTCCTCTAGATCAAACCCACCGAGGAGCCGAAAAAGAAGGAAACGACGTTGCTGTTTACGTCATCGCGTACGTCTCCTTTCGATAACAGTAAAGATGGCGGATGAGTGTGGTTACGGAACGGGGATGTGTAGTGAGTGACAGGGATATTTGTCCTTGTTGTAAGTGAACCGTCAGTCAGATTAAACTCAGCGGGTCGGCGGCAGGATGGCTCACCGCCTCCTGCGCCTGTCAGGCGGCTGCAGGAGCCTCTTCAACCTCCGGCTGCCCTCCAGCGCAGCGCGGTGCTCCAGACTGGTAGGTGGCTAACAGGCTAACAAGCTAACAAGCTAACAACTGACGGAGGAAGCAGGCAGGCGACGGTCTGTTAGCTGGACTGTTAAGAGAACAAACCATAACACCAGCACCGCGGGCTCTGGTCGGCGGGTCGCCGCATGTCACCGTGGACTGTCGGTCAGTCCGACCCGGCTAACCCGCTGTCCGGCCGGCTGCAGCTGCAGCAGGCCGGGGAGTGACATTGGTGTTGTTTTGGCTGGATAACAGCAGCAGGCTGAGCTGACCTGGCTGGTCCGATACCTGCTGTTATCTCTGTATGTGAGACGGCACGCCAAACTCCGTTAAAAAATCTGTCAGGTTAATGCTAACTTGATTATCGGCGAAATTACAGACGCGGAAGAACATGAATTGAGACTCGTTAGGATTGTTAGGATCTAGTCTCCAATGCCACACGCATCCACATCACCAAACAGCACTGTTTCAGTGTCATTTCATCCCGTAGAATCGGGTCTTCTGTCGGTCCCATGATGCACCAAAACACACCATGGAGGGCGGTAGTGAGCAGTGAGAACCGATTATAAAAGCTGAGAATTTATTGAAGTAATTGCAGGTTGGTGTATGCCGAATTTACCAATATGTCCTTATGATTGAGAAGAGGTGTTGTCATGTTTCTACAAGGCGTGCCCGTCTGCCGATAAGCAAAGCAGCATTAAACTGCCGGGTGTTTGACTGGAGGTGTCGCGGCTGCTGATAACCTCTGGCAGAGAATAAGTCGTATGACGTCACCAAACATCCAGACACATAAAGCTACTGTCAGCAGGGTTTCTGACAGATGTGAACCAGATCTGAAGCAGGTTAATGAGCTCTATCCTGTTTTTATTCGTGTTTCAATTATTCTGTGCATTTGCCCTTTAGTATTTATTTTGACTCGACTGCCAGCAGTAGAGACTGAAGCAGCAGGTTGACAGCAGAGACACAGCAGACATTATAGTAGTGCAGTTCACATGTTGTTGTCTGTTGTGTGAAGTCGGCCATGTTGGATGTCTGCTGTGTGAAGGCGGTGAGTCCGGCTGGCGGCGCGGCGGCGGCGGAGGAGAGGGGGAGGAGCCTGCTGGCTGATCTGCTGGGAGCCTACAGGAGGCTCTGCTCCAGACCGCCCAAAGGTCTGTGTGTGTGTGTATGTGTGTTACCAGATGTGTGTGTGTGTCACACCAGGTGTGTGTGTGTATTACCAGGTGTGTGGGTGTGTGTTACCAGATATGTGTGTGTGTGTGTGTGTGTGTGTGTTCAGTACAGTAACATGTCTTCTCCTCTTCAGGGTTTGAGAAATATTTTCCTGACAGTAAGAAAACTCCAAAGAGCAGCGAAGCCAACGCAGCAGATAAAGGTAGAAATCTACTGACATCTACTGACTTCTGCTGACGTCTACTGACTTCTACTGACTTCTACTGATGTCTACTGACTTCTACTGACGTCTACTGACTTCTACTGATGTCTACTGACTTCTACTGACTTCTACTGACGTCTACTGACTTCTACTGATGTCTACTGACATCGATCTGGCCTCTGTTCAGGACATTGACACTGGGGTTAGGCTGATTATATTGGGCTCATATTGTCCTTTTATTACAAATGGGATATGGTAATCAATTAAACATTTTTTTTAAATTGCCACCATTTTGGATTTAAAAAAACAACAACCTTCTTCTCATGAAGCTGGATCAGAACGACAGCAGACAGTCTGAGGCTGCTGGACTCTTTACTGTCTGACAGCAGCTGAGGAGCAAAACATGTCAGTTATTGATCGATGCAGTGGAACCGATCCATCTGCCATGCAGCTGGATCTATTGTTAGTCTCATTCTGAGTGTCAGTGGAGAGTTTTAGTGTCCCGTGACGATGGAAATGTCTCAGAGGCTTTTCACCCTGACAAGAAGAAACTTCTGGGGAAACACTGAAAACTGGGAGGTTTTTGGCCTGAAAACGGTCAAATTTAAAGATATTGAATTGTGGCAACTTCAGTCAAGGATGATCAGTCGAACCCCGATACTGACGAGTCTGATCTGCCCTCAGAGGCCAAACCAGCCAACACTCAGAGAGGAGGAGGAGGAGGAGCAGGAGGAGGAGGAGGAGCAGGAGGAGGAGGAGCAGGAGCAGGAGGAGGAGGAGCAGGAGGAGGAGGAGGGAAACGAGGAGGCCGCAAGGAGGAGTCACACTGGTACAGCCGTCTGCAGAAGGTCAGTGTGTGTTGTCAGTGTGTGTTGTCAGTGTGTGTTGTCAGTGTGTGTTGTCAGTGTGTTGTCAGTGTGTGTTGTCAGTGTGTGTTGTCAGTGTGTGTTGTCAGTGGCCCAATCCCAAACCAGCTCCTACCCACCACTTCACCACCAAGTGCCTCTCCAAATGAAGTTACACTCTGAGCTGTGGAGCTGTGGCCTTCTGATGAAGGGGGAGGGTAGAAATAAACTGACAAACTGTGGGACGCCCTCGCCACTCTACCGGAAGAATTGGAAGCAGTCGTCACCATGGCAACCGGTAGACGCCGTGCTCGCGCGGCTGTTTTGCCGTTTCAAATTTTCCAAGCGGCAACGATAACAGGCTGACTGTCCTGTAAACACAGAACATGCAAAACCATGAGAATGACATGAAGTAAACTGGACTTTTTTATGTTTGCTTAAAGGCTTAAAGGCATTTATGCTAACTTCTCCACACATTCCATGATTTAGTTTGAGGCTGTGAAGTCAGTGTGAGGAAAACAAAGCTGTGTGTGGTCAGAAATACTTGACAGAGTAGAGAGACAGAACTTAACATTTGTCTGGTGTTTCCTCCTGTTAGCTGTCAGAGGGTTTTACAGTCCACTTAGACTCCTGCTGGTTTGGGACGGGTCTTAATATGGAGAACCTCCACCTGAACGCACAGACGGAGGGGGAGGGGGGGGGGGGGGGAGGGGCTGGTTTGGGATTGGGTCAGTGTGTGTGGTCAGTGTCAGTGTGTATTGTCAGTGTGTGTCTGTTGTCCGCAGGGCGATGTTCCGTGGGACGATAAGGAGTTTCGGATGTACTTCCTGAGCGCGGCGGCGTTCTGGACGACCGTCACCTACTACTTCTTCTTCAGGGACGGAGGCAGAGAAGTCACCTGGAAGGACTTCGTCAACAACTACCTGTCCAAAGGAGTGGTGAGGATCCACCTGACCTGACCCTGCCCCCTGACCTGACCCCGCCCCCTGACCTGACCCCGCCCCCTGACCTGACCTGACCCCGCCCCCTGACCTGACCCCGCCCCCTGACCTGACCCCACCCCGCCCCCTGACCTGACCCGGCCCCCTGACCTGACCCGGCCCCCTGACCTGACCCCGCCCCCTGACCTGACCCCGCCCCCTGACCTGACCCCGCCCCCTGACCCCGCCTCTCACCTGACCCGCCCCCTCACCTGACCTGACCCCACCCCTCACCCCGCCCCCTGGCCTGACCTCTCACTTGACCCCTCCCCATCACAATTTCAAAAGCTCTCCCTCCCCCATTATATTATTGTCATTTTGTAATGACATTTTTAAATTGTTTACATTCTAGCAGCCAATGGAATCGCTAGACAGATTTGTGTCTCAGAAATAAACAGAGTTCTGTCTGGTTGTATTGATCCTGAACATGGAGTCGTATCAGAAGGAACTGACCGTCTGTTTCTCAGGTCGACAGGCTGGAGGTCGTCAACAAGCGCTTCGTCAAAGTGGTTTTCTCTCCTGGGAAAACACCGGTGGACGGGGTGAGTCTGGGTTTAGAGAGGAGAAGAAGAACAACATCCTGTTTCCTGATTCCTCAGATCTGTTGTTACTGAACATCCATGAAGTGGAGTATCCTGCTAACCTGTCTGTCTCTCTGCCTGTCTCTCTGTCTGTCTGTCTGTCTCTCTCTCTCTGCCTGTCTCTCTGCCTGTCTCTCTCTCTGCCTGTCTCTCTGTCTGTCTCTCTCTCTGCCTGTCTCTCTGTCTGTCTGTCTGTCTCTCTGCCTGTCTCTCTGTCTGTCTCTCTGCCTGTCTCTCTGTCTGTCTCTCTGCCTGTCTCTCTCTCTGTCTGTCTCTGCCTGTCTCTCTCTCTGTCTGTCTGTCTCTCTCTCTGCCTGTCTCTCTGTCTGTCTCTCTGCCTGTCTCTCTCTCTGTCTCTCTCTCTGCCTGTCTGTCTCTCTGCCTGTCTCTCTCTCTGCCTGTCTCTCTCTCTGCCTGTCTGTCTCTCTGCCTGTCTCTCTCTCTGCCTGTCTCTCTCTCGGCCTGCCTGTCTGTCTGCAGCAGTATGTGTGGTTCAACATCGGCAGTGTGGACACGTTTGAGAGGAACCTGGAGACGGCTCAGTATGAGCTCGGCATCGAGGGAGAGAACCGGCTGCCGGTGGTTTATTCCACCGAGAGCGACGGGTGAGCCGGCCGCTCGCTGTGTATACGTAATAATATAATACGTGTGTGTAATGTGCAGCTAGGGTGTGAAGTGTGGGAGAACATCAGCACACATTTGTGTTTATCGGGAGCGTTTTATTTCAGTTGAAGAGCAGCTGACTCTCCTTAGTGTTTGCTGTGAGCTTTGCAGATCGCAAACATCTGAGAAACTACCTGAACTGTGCAATTTGGAGTTGTTTTTGCCATGAATAAAAAAAGTCATGTGATGCTTTCAGCTTATGCCTGTAGGTGCCTTGGCTGCAGTCGGGACGCCAGCAACCTGATTAGGGGCGATCTCCAAAATCTAATGAAGAAACTTTCAGCATTTTTTCATCTTATTTAGCTTGTAAAAGAAACATGTTCTCTGGGATATCAGTGCTGTTGTAGAAATCATTTCTGACTTGAAACCTGTTGGCAGCCCTTTGTGAAATACCAAAAACACATCGGAGAGGAAAAGATCATCATGTTCTGTATGAGATCAGTCATGTGACACAGCGGCCCTCAGTGTAAACCTCTAAACTCCGTAGCTGTGATGTTCATCTGTCCTCTGCAGCACCTTCCTACTGAGCATGCTCCCCACGGTGCTCATCATCGGCTTCCTGCTGTTCATGCTGCGGCGGGGCCCGGCGGGGACGGGACGTCCCGGCCGGGGGATGGGGGGGCTGTTCAGCGTCAGCGAGACGACGGCGAAGGTCCTGAGAGACGAGATCGACGTGAAGTTCAAAGACGTGGCGGGCTGCGAGGAGGCCAAGCTGGAGATCATGGAGTTCGTCAACTTCCTCAAGAACCCCAAGCAGTACCAGGACCTGGGGGCCAAGATCCCCAAGGTGAGGAGGGGAGGGGGGAGTCAGGAGGGGAGGGAGGAGTCAGGAGGTGAGGGAGGAGCCAGGAGGTGAGGGAGGAGTCAGGAGGTGAGGGAGGAGCCAGGAGGTGAGGGAGGAGCCAGGAGGTGAGGGAGGAGTCAGGAGGGTGAGGGAGGAGTCAGGAGGTGAGGGAGGGAGGAGCCAGGAGGTGAGGGAGGAGTCAGGAGGGGGGGAGAGGAGCCAGGAGGTGAGGGAGGAGCCAGGAGGTGAGGGAGGGAGGAGCCAGGAGGTGAGGGAGGAGTCAGGAGGTGAGAGAGGGAGGAGCCAGGAGGTGAGGGAGGAGCCAGGAGGTGAGGGAGGAGCCAGGAGGTGAGGGAGGAGTCAGGAGGGGGGGAGAGGAGCCAGGAGGTGAGGGAGGAGCCAGGAGGTGAGGGAGGGAGGAGCCAGGAGGTGAGGGAGGAGTCAGGAGGTGAGAGAGGGAGGAGCCAGGAGGTGAGGGAGGAGTCAGGAGGTGAGGGAGGAGCCAGGAGGTGAGGGAGGAGTCAGGAGGTGAGGGAGGAGAAATTGGGAGTTATGGAGGATCAGACTCAGACCCTCCAGGAACAGTGTGTGTGTGCTGTGTGTTGATGTGTATTAATGTGTGTATAATATAACCCCCCCCCCCCCCCCCCCCCCCCCCCCGCAGGGCGCCATCCTCACCGGCCCTCCAGGAACAGGAAAGACTCTGCTGGCCAAAGCCACGGCCGGCGAGGCCAACGTTCCCTTCATCACCGTCAACGGCTCCGAGTTCCTGGAGATGTTCGTGGGCGTCGGCCCCGCCAGGGTGAGGCGGCGCACGGGGAGTGACATCATCACTTAGGCCGTCACAGAAAACAACGTGACACTGAAGTCGTGCCGTTTCCTCCGCAGGTCAGAGATCTGTTCGTCATGGCGAGGAAGAACGCGCCCTGCATCCTCTTCATCGACGAGATCGACGCCGTGGGACGGAAACGAGGGCGAGGAAACTTCGGAGGACAGAGCGAACAGGAGAACACCCTGAACCAGCTGCTGGTGGAGATGGACGGTGGGGGGGGGGCGGGGGGGGGGCGGGGGGGGGGGGGGGACAGTATGGAAGTTCTCCACACGTTCTCTTAGATTCACAGCAGAACATCAGGCGGATCAGCAGCTGTACCTGTTCAGTTCTAGCTGTTTCTGCACTTCTTCTCTCTGTCAGACACAGAGAGAGTTTTCAGTCTTAATTACACATTCACCTTGCATGAAAATAAACCAAATGATGTCACTGTTTAAAGGCCAGGAGGGAAGTCCGGTCCTCGGCTGACTGAATGAGAACTCCGACAGACTGGATCAAGCAGGGCGTGGAGATACCGGACGAGGTTTGCAGGTGGATCTGGGTCTCTAACCTCCTGTGTCTCCTCAGGCTTCAACACGGCGACCAACGTGGTGGTTCTAGCCGGAACCAACAGACCGGACATCCTGGACCCGGCGCTGATGAGGCCCGGACGCTTCGACAGACAGATTTACATCGGTAAGAAGCTCCGGAGTGTTTTCTCTGTAGCAGATGTGTGTTAACTGACTCTGTAACAGTTAAGGTGTCTGCTTGCTGCCTCAGGTCCTCCTGACATCAAGGGCCGGGCGTCCATCTTCAAAGTCCACCTCAGGCCTCTGAAGCTGGACGCCGAAATGGACAAAGACGCTCTGGCCAGGAAGATGGCCGCCCTGACGCCCGGCTTCTCTGGTAAACAGACAACATCACACTTCTCAGATTATCTTTTGCCATTTTGCCTTTATTACACAGTTGACAGTAGAGAGATGAGATCAGATTTAAAAATGTTGCGTCTCCCACACTGCAAGTTGAAATGAAATGTCCAGCTAGCCTTCCAGGTCATCAGTGTGCAGCAAATTGGATTTTCCACCATGTTGATTTTCTTGAAAAGGGCTTTTTCATTTTCATTCTGATTGGCCCAAAGGATGACTGCATCATCTGTACGATCAACCAATAGGGGCCAAACAGAAACGAGCAGCAGACAATGCTAACGCCCGTACACAGCGCGTTCACAACGGACTGAAACTGACAGTTTTCACATTCGTAGAACTGGTTCCTGATTGGTTCAAAGGTGACTGCATCATTGGTGTGGCTGACATGTCTGTAGGATTTTTATTAGGTCCTCGTTTTACCGTGGATCCCCATCGGCTGCCACGAGCCTCCTGCTCCTCGTCCCTCGGTCCGTTTCTCCTCCGTTGATCCGTCCTCAGCAGGGCGTCCCGTCCTCAGCAGGGCGTCCCGTCCTCAGCAGGGCGTCCCGTCCGCTCTGCTGTCCTCACGGTGTTGTGGATCTCTTTGTGTCTGTCTGGCAGGTGCTGACATTGCTAACGTTTGTAACGAGGCGGCGCTGATCGCCGCTCGCCACCTGTCAGACGCCATCAACCAGAAACACTTTGAGCAGGCCATAGAGAGAGTCATCGGAGGTGAGAAAACACTGAACACAACTGTCCCCACAGACATTAAAGATGAAATATATAAATGCAGTATGGCCCTATAGTTATTTAATAGACTGAAATCTTAATCCAGTGACTGGCAGTGTGTGACGGTCTGACATGGATTAAGAGGCTGGAATTTTTTTATTGCATTTATATCTGTAAACCGTGAAATAAAACACATATTTTGAGTTCTGATGGGTTATGAAAGTTCAGAAAGCTTTTTTCCATCTACAAGTGAAACTCTTGAAGAATAGATGAGAATATACACAACATCTAGGAGGTCAGATAAATTCTGGGTTTGTGTCTTTTAAATAGAACATTTAATCAAGTAGTCGGATTTGGCTGACATCATTTTAAATTTTAAAACTCAGCCTCATTGGAAATCAATACTGCACATGTAAACACACAATATTGATGTTCTCACACTCTGTTAAAAAAAAATGGCCACAAAAGTCAGTTTGAGCTGCTGGAGCTGTGTGTCTGTCATCCTGGTCCAGGTCTGGAGAAGAAGACCCAGGTCCTCCAGCCGGAGGAGAAGAAGACGGTGGCGTACCACGAGGCTGGCCACGCCGTCGCCGGGTGGTTCCTGGAGCACGCCGACCCTCTGCTGAAGGTTCATTTAACAAATTGTCTGCGGTTTAAAGGAATTATCTGTGACATTTCCTCTGTCTGTCCTGCTCCGCTCTCGCTCTCTCTCTCTCTCTCTCTCTCTCTCTCTCTCTCTCTCTCTCTCTCTCTCTCTCTCTCTCTCTCTCTCTCTCTCTCTCTCTCTCCCTCTCTCTCCCTCTCTCTCTCTCTCCCATGTCAGCTGCAGCCTACACAAGTTTAACCCTGATTTTCCCGTTCCAGACAAGTTTTTGAGATCGGGAACAAAAACTCCAGGTCCGAGCCAAATCGGTGCTCCGCCCGTCACCGACGCTCGTTAAGCTCAGAGACGCGTTCTGACTATAGACTGTAAAAAAAGATGGACGTAGTGAGTGTTCTTCACCACAGGTTTCTGAAGGGCCGTTTTCAAGCCAAAAGTTTGGGTTCACAAGTGCCGCCATGTTGACATTTTTTGGAGCCGGAGCAGCCAGAGCGAAGCCGGGGGTTTCCCACAGCGCCGCCTGCTATTGGTCCGTGATCGGCGACCTGACGATCACTGGACAGGCGACCTGTCAATCACTCGGAAAACTACTCCGTTTTATAACCGTTATATCTGTTAATGACGCAATTATTTTGAAAATCGCCATACGGACACGCATTAGAAGAAGTGAAATTAGCTGCTGAGTCCAAAACCTCTTGTCGAAAAAATGTATTGACTTTATATTTTGAGTGAGAAGTTGGGCTGTGGTCCCATTGACTTGAATGCAGTCGGGCGGTTTGGAGTCTTTTTGGAGCCGGACTCTAGTGGACGTTAGAGGAACTGCAGCTTCCAGACACTTCCTTATTGGCTTCAAAATTCACCCGTGGTTTTGGCCGCTTGGTTCTGACCCGGTCCTGGAGCCGTCCCAGACGCCCCGACATTTTCAAACATGTTTGGAATTCACGGCACAAAATCTGAACTGGTCTCGTAGCTTGAGCAGCGTATGACAAGTCCTGAGGACGGCGACGAGCAACAGCCAATGAAAGCGCGACAGGAACAACTGTCGCTGCAGAACAGACGCACAACAGACGGTCCTCGCTGCCCACGTCTCCAACCGCTCCCTCCTCCAATTCTGCATTTTGTCCTCATCTTCCGTTTGTCAGCCAACATAAAGGCAAACACAACCAGCGGCCTCATTTAAATGCGACAAATTCAAGGTGTTAAGCAGTTGGACTGGATGTCACAAGGTAATAAAACGATGGTGCGTTATGGTCTGACACACGGGGCGCAGCCAGCTGTTCGCCGCCGGTCGCCCCGAGTCAGTTAAGGGTCCGGCTCTCCGTCTGGCTCCGACTTTGACATTTTCTCACAGAGAATGGAATGACAAGCACATTTACAGACACGTCAGTAGTGTTTCAGGGCCACGTCTCGCTCTTTATCGTCAGGGATCCCTCTAGGTGGAAGATCTTCTCGTCTGCGCTGGATTGTGTAGTGAGATCACCGCTGCGTCAACAAGACAACAATAAATAATGTTGTGTAATGTGTGCGGTACAGCGATCTCAAAGTCATGTCATCTGCATTCAGCATTACTCAACAGTGATCCAACCTATCTCCACTTCATGAATCTTCTCCTCTGTCTGTTCTGAACAGCCGGTGTCTGGTCGCTCTTTCCTGCCGCACAGGAAGTGATGTGTTTTTAAGTTTGCGCTTTGTTTGGAATCAACAGAAGAAGAAGACCTGGGTAGTTAGCATGAGCAGCGATAGCCACCATAGCTGAACAGACAGAGAGAAGAGAAACTCAAACTGCATCAACAGAAAATCCAAGCTCCGCCCACACTGTTTGATTGACAGGTTGACAGGTGATCTGTGCAGTGCAGAAACACCACAGCAATGAGCTCTTAGCAGCACAGATGGAGACTAAAACCAGCACAGATCCTGTACAGACCCACAGCGTGTTCAGTCCTCTGCACTGAAGCACGGTGACTCGGTTCAGTTACCTAGTTCCACTAACGGAACTTAAATACCACAAGGTCATAATGTTGAAGTCTGTAGGGCAGCAGAAGACGAGATACTGTCTACAAGTAACGTTACTGACACAGGAGAGTTTGGAGCAAATTGTGGACTAAGCAATTATGTAACTAAGCCATCGCTTTCTTTCTCCAAGACATGCTGGGTCAAAATGTCTGACAGACAAACAGTCTGAACTTACTGAATAAGATGTTTGCTGTAGATTTGTCTGGAAGACGCTCAGATTGAGAGTGATGGGGGAGGAGCTTGGTGAAACATGGCGCCGCCCCTCTGACAGACAGACAGACAGAGATGGGGACCAATTTTACACAGGAGCTAGGCATACAGGATAGATAGATATCCCATCATGCTTTGGGGCGTCATGTGTGTTGTGTTGTTACCTGTGCAGGTGTCCATCATTCCCAGAGGAAAGGGGCTGGGTTACGCCCAGTACCTGCCTAAAGAGCAGTACCTGTACACCAAGGAGCAGCTGCTGGACAGGATGTGCATGACGCTGGGAGGCCGCGTGGCGGAGGAGATCTTCTTCGGTCGGATAACCACCGGAGCCCAGGACGACCTCCGCAAGGTCACCCAGAGCGCCTACGCACAGGTCAGGGGTCAGGGGTCAGGGGTCGGCGGGAGTCCGGCTCAAGGCGAGCGAACGTTCCGGTCCGGTCCGGTGCAGATATAACCGCTCTGTTTCTCCTGCAGATCGTTCAGTTTGGGATGAACGCCAAGGTGGGCCAGGTGTCCTTCGACCTGCCCAGGCAGGGGGAGATGGTTCTGGAGAAACCGTACAGCGAGGCCACGGCTCGCCTCATCGACACTGAGGTCCGAACCCTCATCGGCGAGGCCTACCAGCGAACCCTCGACCTGCTGACCAACAAGAAGCCCGAGGTGGAGAAGGTAATAATAATAATAACCTTTACTTCTACAACACCCATCAAAACAGTGCTACAAACTGCTTTACGAGATCAAATGTAAGCAATGAATAAAAATGTGAATAGACATCTGATCCTGTGATTCTTCAGGGACGACTGTTGATTTCACTTGTTTTTCGCCGGCTCGCTCGCTCGCCCTCTCGCCCGCCGGCTCGCTCGCCCGCTCCTTCACACCTGTGCCTTTAAAACTAATCTGTTTCCTGTGTCGTCCTCCAGGTGGCGCTGCGCCTCCTGGAGAAGGAGGTGCTGGACAAGAGCGACATGGTGGAGCTGCTGGGTTCCCGTCCGTTCGCAGAGAAGTCGACCTACGAGGAGTTTGTGGAGGGAACCGGAGGCGAGGAGGAGGACACCTCGCTCCCCGAAGGCCTGAAGGACTGGAACCAGGAGAGGAAGGACAAGGAGGAGAGCCAGGAGGAGCAGGTGGCCCGCCAGATCTCTGGAGGCATGCCCTTCTAGAACCTTCTCTGTCCGACACCCAGGTCTAGAACCTTCTCTCCGACACCCAGGTCTAGAACCTTCTCTCCGACACCCAGGTCTAGAACCTTCTCTCCGACACCCAGGTCTAGAACCTTCTCTCCGACACCCAGGTCTAGAACCTTCTCTCCGACACCCAGGTCTAGAACCTTCTCTCCGACACCCAGTTCTAGAACCTTATCTGTCCGACACCCAGGTCTAGAACCTTCTCTCCGACACCCAGTTCTAGAACCTTATCTGTCCGACACCCAGGTCTAGAACCTTCTCTCCGACACCCAGTTCTAGAACCGTCTCTCCCCGACACCCAGGTCTAGAACCTTCTCTCCGACACCCAGGTCTAGAACCTTCTCTCCGACACCCAGTTCTAGAACCTTCTCTGTCAGACACCCAGTTCTAGAACCTTCTCTGTCCAACACCCAGGTCTAGAACCTTATCTGTCCGACACCCAGGTCTAGAACCTTCTCTCTCCGACACCCAGTTCTAGAACCTTCTCTCTGACACCCAGGTCTAGAACCTTATCTGTCCGACACCCAGTTCTAGAACCGTCTCTCTCCGACACCCAGGTCTAGAACCGTCTCTCCGACACCCAGGTCTAGAACCTTATCTGTCCGACACCCAGGTCTAGAACCATCTCTCCGACACCCAGGTCTAGAACCTTATCTGTCCGACACCCAGTTCTAGAACCTTATCTGTCCGACACCCAGGTCTAGAACCGTCTCTCCGACACCCAGTTCTAGAACCTTATCTGTCCGACACCCAGGTCTAGAACCGTCTCTCCGACACCCAGGTCTAGAACCTTCTCTCTCCGACACCCAGTTCCTGGGTGTCGGCTCCAACACAGAGTTCTAGAACTGGTTCTCCTCTCTGTCTGATCAGCTGCTGCAGACTGTGGCTCCGTCTCTGTTCTAAAGACTTTGACTCTGGCAGAACGTTTTCTCACCAGGACTGATGACAGAAAGAGCTCAAATGTATGTTATTGATATTTAGAAATATGAACAGTTCCAATCATGTTTGAAAGGTTCAGTAAGTAAAATAATATTACCTGGCAGACTTTGAGACAAGCAACACATCAACCCAAAACCAAATTCAATTCATTGGACTATTATCATTATTTAAGAAAAGTTTTCATGCAGTCCGCTGTAACCTTTTGTGTAAAGGTGCATGGATTAATAGAAGCAAACTTCTGATTTTGAGAAGACTAATGAAGGGAAATCAGTCAGTGACACTAATTCAGTGTTATTGATCCATATTCCCGCTGGACATGAAATCATTGATCAGAAGGACGGCAGGAAGACGTTTGTGATGGATGCGCTGTGTGAACGCTGAGCTGCAGCTTCTCATCTGAAACTGAAACCTTTCTGACGCTCTTCAGCCGCACAGCGCTGAGACAGGAAGACTCTTAAGGAGAAACACATAGTCATATTTTTATCATTCAGTTAACTCATATTGCACTCATCGTTCACAGCAGACACTCCACC
This sequence comes from Centroberyx gerrardi, assembly GCF_048128805.1. Taxonomy (NCBI): domain Eukaryota; kingdom Metazoa; phylum Chordata; class Actinopteri; order Beryciformes; family Berycidae; genus Centroberyx; species Centroberyx gerrardi. The sequence continues at coordinate 31,409,714 of NC_136009.1, forward strand.
AGCACATTCACTTCAGATCAGATGAAGGTTTAAATGGCGACACTGCAGGCAGTTCAGGAAGAGGATGTTGATGTTCAGATTCTTCTTCTTCTACTCCATAAACGCATTGAGAGAGAACGCTCTGTCATCATCATCATTATGGGATTTGTAGTTTGAATTTACATTTTGGATTGAGGGAACTGAACATGAACTGAACTGTTGGCCACAAGCAAACAAGCTCCAGGTTTCCTATTCCAATATTAATATTGATTTTGGAATTAATATTAATATGAATGTTTGGACGATGATCTGGAGAGGAAAGAGACTCGGCTCATTTCATTCTCCAACAACAGTACATGACCAGGAGTCTATCCTGATCAGTTACTGACTAGTTATTGATCAGTTATTGATAGCATGCTATATTATCTTGGCACCTCCTGATAATCTGCTGCTGAGTGTCTGAGGCTCCTCAGTGTCTTCTCTCTCAGATCAGATCTGATCTGCTGTCATTGTAAACATCTGTAATATGATCTGTAATATGATCTGTAATATGTGTAAATGTGTGTTTTGTTTCATGGTGAGAATGTTTTAATAAAGTGATAACAAATAGCCTATTAAATGTAATAAGCATCAGTGTTTCATTTAATGACAATAAAAATAATTATCTATAGCACTAAAATAAAAATATTTATTACACTTTATAAAATGACATAGTGGTGATTCCAAGTAGCAGAAATGTTTCTTACTGAAAATCTAGATCTGTTTTATTCCAAAGAGTAATAATAATAAAAAATAATGATAGAGAAGTGTGTTCTTGGTTTCAGTTGCTACTTGTATTTTCCTTTGGGATTATTCAGAGAAGAAGTGCAGGCTGGTCTGGAGTCAGTCTGATCTGCATCATTCTGTAGTATTTGTTTGTTACAGTGGGGTTGGTGGTCTATGATGTCACAGAGGAAGCTGTGTTCTGTCCTTCCTGTGAGGTTCCTGACTGACCTGAGGTCAGCTGCAGTCAGACTTCAGCCTGATGGAAGCTCCGCCCCTCTGCTGCCAAGCTCTTTCTTCTTCGTATTTAATACGCTGCTGCAGATGCTGATATTTCTGATACTTCTGATATTTCTGATACTTCTGATATTTCTGATACTGGTTCAGCTGGCTGCAGCGTTTGACATTCAGGATTTATTCTGATATTTTCAAAATGCTGTCTCTCTCTCTCTCTCTCTCTCTCTCTCTCTCTCTCTCTCTCTCTCTCTCTCTCTCCAGGTCTTAACTTGACCATCTCAGTCCTGTGATTTGCATCTGAGTTCTTCTGATCTAATCTGACACTGAAGAAAATAAAGTTAAAGCAGAAACACTTGATGACCTATCCTTCATATTCATTATCATGATGCTGACCGTCACCTATGACCAACATGCATACACTGTTGTATTAATAGACCACATCAGACCACATTAGACCTGATTAGACCACATCAGACCACATTAGACCTGATTAGACCACATCAGACCACATTAGACCATGTTAGACCACATTAGACCTGCTTGACCACATCAGACCACATTAGACCACAGATCCCATTAGATTTCTCACGTGGGAAGATTTTAGATGTTGATTCAGTGTTGTAGAACTGATAATACACAATCGAGACTTTAGTGATGACAGTGAAACTTACAACAGTCATTCCTGCTCTGCATATGAAAGTGTAAAGAAGCTCCGCCAGGTGGCGCTGTGAGTTTGGACTTGGTGAGTTCACATTCTTTTTCACTTCAAACTGCGCTAACTAAATGCTGAACAGTATTTCTAGAGAGATTTGGTCCAGGACAGAACCAGGGGAGTTTCAGCTAACAGGCTGGAGATGATGTTCACACTTGAATCCCTTTGGAACAAAAAGTTATGAAATGACTCCCTACGGATGCTAGCAAGCGAGGCTAACGCTAGCTGTCAGTTAGCCCTGTTACCTGCCGCTCTGTTTTGGATGGAGACGCCGCCAGGCAAACCTCCATTCAGAAATCTGGCAGTTTAACGCTGCCTTAATTATCGGCACACATACACACCTCTTTGAACGTGACTCAAGGCCTTTTCCGAATTATTAGGGCCCTCTGTTTAATTCGGCGTAAATCTCACACACCAAACCGCACTTACTTTGATAACATTTCAACGTATTTAACTGGTTTGCCTGTTATTGCTACTATCTTCGACCAAAATACACGTTGGAGGGCGGCAGCGATTGGTGTGAACCAGTTCTAAAAGTTGAGATTTTATTGAAATAAAGTGCTGCTTGGCGGATCACTAATATGCCGAATTTATCCGAAGAATATAACAATTTATAAAACGTCACACGTCGTGTTCTCCAGGGTTTTACGTTTACATACAAAGTCTCCATACAAGAGAAGACGGCACGCGTCGGGGCCAGGTTACCTAGTAGTGTCAGCTAAGCTAGCTGGTAACCACACTAACTAAAGTTTGAGTCGTCACACATATCGTTACTTAAATGTAATTAGACGTGAAGCAGCGTCAGTGGTTCTGAACTACAAACGGCAGCCAACTCGGTGTTCGACTTTGCAGTTAAACCAAAGAGACTCTGACTTCCAGACGCTTTGGTTGATTAAATGTGAAATGCTGCGCTTTTATTTTGAAAGAATCTCAAACCGGAAGTTACGTCTGGCGAATTGGTTTACATACAGTGCTTTGTGGAAGATTGGAGACAGAAATATTAGAAACATAAGAAATATTACATTTGTTGAAAATTTTGGAAACGTAAAAAGCTTCCAGGACGCCGTGCTGCATGGCGGTGGCAGTCTCCACGGTACGACCCGTCCGCTCGGACAGCCTGACGCTAATGTTAGCTAGCTATGCTAACTTAGAGAACGATACTGATAGGAAAACATTTTATCACATAATCTTAAATTAAACTATTTATGAATTTAGTTTTTGAACGTTAGCTTCGAAGTCAATCATCTGAATTGCTTCAGCTGCCTAATTTCCCAGGAGCTTTAGTCCGGATCAACTGAGTCCAGGGTTTAGTTAGTTTACATCTGGAGTACTAGATACTGATACTGGCTGTCAAACATGATCCAGTATTCATATAAAACCAACATGAACCTGCGGGTCCGGCAGCTGCAGGAAGTCCGGGTCCGGCAGCTGCAGGGAGTCCGGGTCCGGCAGCTGCAGGGAGTCCAGCTGCAGCTGCAGGGAGTCCGGGTCCGGCAGCTGCAGGGAGTCCGGGTCCGGCAGCTGCAGGGAGTCCGGGTCCGGCAGCTGCAGGGAGTCCAGCTGCAGCTGCAGGGAGTCCGGGTCCGGCAGCTGCAGGGAGTCCGGGTCCGGCAGCTGCATGGAGTCCAGCTGCAGCTGCAGGAAGTCCGGGTCCGGCAGCTGCAGGGAGTCCGGGTCCGGCAGCTGCATGGAGTCCAGCTGCAGCTGCAGGGAGTCCGGGTCCGGCAGCTGCAGGGAGTCCGGGTCCGGCAGCTGCATGGAGTCCAGCTGCAGCTGCAGGAAGTCCGGGTCCGGCAGCTGCAGGGAGTCCGGGTCCGGCAGCTGCATGGAGTCCAGCTGCAGCTGCAGGGAGTCCGGGTCCGGCAGCTGCAGGGAGTCCGGGTCCGGCAGCTGCAGGGAGTCCAGCTGCAGCTGCAGCTGCAGGGAGTCCAGCTGCAGCTGCAGGGAGTCCGGGTCCGGCAGCTGCAGGGAGTCCAGCTGCAGCTGCAGGGAGTCCGGGTCCGGCAGCTGCAGGGAGTCCAGCTGCAGCTGGCGAGACAAACAAGTTTTTCTCAGTTTGAAGTGATGAAGCCTGTTGAGAACCAGCCGGCAGAAAAACCTTTTTAACTGATCCTTTCCCTAACTTTGTGCTGTTTTTATTCCTTTTTTTTAAAAATATATATGTTTGTCTACAAACTTTCCATTTTAATAAGACTTTTCCTTTGTGTTGCTTTGGATGGATCTTTGTTGTTGGTTAGTTTTATCTGTTTTTATTCACTTGTTATTTACTCTGTAGCACTTTGAGATTTAATGAAAAGTGCATTATAAATACAATTTATTATTGTTATTATTATTATTGAAATGCCATGTTTTAGTTTTGTACTCCAGTGGTTCTTAGCTGCCATACAAGTGGATGTAGTTAAATAGGCTGTAACAACAACAACAACAATAATAATAATAATAATAATAATAATAATGGTAGTAATATTCAGTGGTTGACGGCTCAGTCTGCTGTCAGGCAGGAGAGGCTCTGATGATGGAGAATGGACAGAGCTCCACCTCCAAGCTGGGCCTGCCGCCGCTCACCCCCAACCAGCAGGAGGCGCTACAGAAGGTACCGCAGCCCGACCCCACTCACACACATGGAACCTGTGAAAATGCAGTTTTAAGTTTCCAGTAAAGGAATCAGTTTCTGTTGTTCACACAAGACCTGTAGGGCCTTTCTGTTCTTTAACACAACGCTGCTGTTCACACAACACTGACAACACTGTTGACTTCCTCTGATGTCATCTCTCTGATGTCATCTCTCCGTCTGTCCGGCTCCACATGTCCCTCCGCAGTGAAGCTGCCGCTCTGCCGCTAACGTTCTGTCATCGTTCACACAGACACTCCATACTGAACTTTACTGGAACGTTACAGCGAGTGGAGCAGAGAGAGACATTCAGGACAGACTGCAGGGGGAGGAGGCTTATGAAATATCAAATATGACAGAGTCTGCTGAATATATTCCAGACATAAGCTGCTGCAGAACAGTGTGAGAGCAGATCATGTGTCTGAACCAGAGGAAACAGTTCCAGAGTGTCCTACTGCAGTAAAGTACTGTTACTTTACTGATATTTTACTCAAGTAAACTTCAGTAAAAGTGAAAAATGTCGTCAGAGTAAAAGTTCCTGAGTTCCTCTTTAGAACAGAGAACGTTGTTAGCTGTGATCTTTTCCATGTGATTCTAAAAGGAGAGAGGTCAGAGTTCAAACTAGATTCTTTTCACTGGAAACATTAGAAACGACAAAATAAAGTGCAGAAACAAAGTAAAGTCAGATTCCTCTTCTCACTGTGAATGGATCCACAGTTTGTCAGTTTCTGTTGATCCAGTTTCTGTTGATCCAGTTTCTGTTGATCCAGTTTCTGTTGATCCAGTTTCTGTTGCTGATGGAGAGACACAATCTGTTCTGTGATGGATGGATTTAAAATGGACTGAAGGAAAAGTCACATTACTGACTCTGTGTGAGCAGGCGAAGAAGTACGCGATGGAGCAGAGCATCCGCAGCGTCCTGGTGAAGCAGACGCTGCAGCAGCAGCAGCTCAGCAGCCTGCAGGTAACAGACAGACAGACAGACAGACAGACAGACAGACAGGCTGACAGACAGACAGACAGACAGGCTGACAGACAGACAGACAGGCTGACAGACAGACAGACAGACAGACAGGCTGACAGACAGACAGACAGACAGACAGACAGACAGACAGACAGACAGGCTGACAGACAGACAGACAGACAGACAGACAGGCAGACAGACAGACAGACAGACAGACAGACAGGCTGACAGACAGACAGACAGGCTGACAGACAGACAGACAGACAGACAGACAGGCTGACAGACAGACAGACAGGCTGACAGACAGACAGACAGACAGACAGACAGACAGACAGGCTGACAGACAGACAGACAGACAGACAGGCTGACAGACAGACAGACAGACAGACAGACAAGCTGACAGACAGACAGACAGACAGACAGACAGACAGACAGACAGACAGACAGGCTGACAGACAGACAGACAGGCTGACAGACAGACAGACAGGCTGACAGACAGACAGACAGACAGACAGACAGACAGACAGACAGACAGACAGGCTGACAGACAGACAGACAGGCTGACAGACAGACAGACAGACAGACAGACAGGCTGACAGACAGACAGGCTGACAGACAGACAGGCTGACAGACAGACAGACAGACAGACAGACAGACAGACAGACAGGCTGACAGACAGACAGACAGACAGACAGACAGACAGGCTGACAGACAGACAGACAGACAGACAGACAGACAGACAGACAGACAGACAGACAGACAGACAGGCTGACAGACAGACAGACAGACAGACAGACAGACAGGCTGACAGACAGACAGACAGACAGACAGACAGACAGACAGACAGGCTGACAGACAGACAGACAGGCTGACAGACAGACAGACAGACAGACAGACAGACAGACAGGCTGACAGACAGACAGACAGACAGACAGGCTGACAGACAGACAGACAGACAGACAGGCTGACAGACAGACAGACAGACAGACAGACAGGCTGACAGACAGACAGACAGACAGACAGACAGACAGACAGACAGACAGACAGGCTGACAGACAGACAGACAGGCTGACAGACAGACAGACAGGCTGACAGACAGACAGACAGACAGACAGACAGACAGACAGGCTGACAGACAGACAGACAGACAGACAGGCTGACAGACAGACAGACAGACAGACAGACAGGCTGACAGACAGACAGACAGACAGACAGACAGACAGACAGACAGACAGACAGGCTGACAGACAGACAGACAGGCTGACAGACAGACAGACAGGCTGACAGACAGACAGACAGACAGACAGACAGACAGACAGACAGACAGACAGGCTGACAGACAGACAGACAGGCTGACAGACAGACAGACAGACAGACAGACAGGCTGACAGACAGACAGGCTGACAGACAGACAGGCTGACAGACAGACAGACAGACAGACAGACAGACAGACAGACAGGCTGACAGACAGACAGACAGACAGACAGACAGACAGGCTGACAGACAGACAGACAGACAGACAGACAGACAGACAGACAGACAGACAGACAGACAGACAGACAGACAGGCTGACAGACAGACAGACAGACAGACAGACAGACAGGCTGACAGACAGACAGACAGACAGACAGACAGACAGACAGACAGGCTGACAGACAGACAGACAGGCTGACAGACAGACAGACAGACAGACAGACAGACAGACAGGCTGACAGACAGACAGACAGACAGACAGGCTGACAGACAGACAGACAGACAGACAGGCTGACAGACAGACAGACAGACAGACAGACAGGCTGACAGACAGACAGACAGACAGACAGACAGACAGACAGACAGACAGACAGGCTGACAGACAGACAGACAGGCTGACAGACAGACAGACAGGCTGACAGACAGACAGACAGACAGACAGACAGACAGACAGGCTGACAGACAGACAGACAGACAGACAGGCTGACAGACAGACAGACAGACAGACAGACAGGCTGACAGACAGACAGACAGACAGACAGACAGACAGACAGACAGACAGACAGGCTGACAGACAGACAGACAGGCTGACAGACAGACAGACAGGCTGACAGACAGACAGACAGACAGACAGACAGACAGACAGACAGACAGACAGGCTGACAGACAGACAGACAGGCTGACAGACAGACAGACAGACAGACAGACAGGCTGACAGACAGACAGGCTGACAGACAGACAGGCTGACAGACAGACAGACAGACAGACAGACAGACAGACAGACAGGCTGACAGACAGACAGACAGACAGACAGACAGACAGGCTGACAGACAGACAGACAGACAGACAGACAGACAGACAGACAGACAGACAGACAGACAGACAGGCTGACAGACAGACAGACAGACAGACAGACAGACAGGCTGACAGACAGACAGACAGACAGACAGACAGACAGACAGACAGGCTGACAGACAGACAGACAGACAGACAGACAGGCTGACAGACAGACAGGCTGACAGACAGACAGACAGACAGACAGACAGACAGACAGACAGACAGACAGACAGGCTGACAGACAGACAGACAGACAGACAGACAGACAGACAGACAGACAGGCTGACAGACAGACAGACAGACAGACAGACAGGCTGACAGACAGGCTGACAGACAGACAGACAGACAGACAGACAGACAGACAGACAGACAGACAGACAGACAGACAGACAGACAGACAGACAGGCTGACAGACAGACAGACAGGCTGACAGACAGACAGACAGACAGACAGACAGACAGACAGACAGACAGACAGACAGACAGACAGGCTGACAGACAGACAGACAGGCTGACAGACAGACAGACAGACAGACAGACAGGCTGACAGACAGACAGGCTGACAGACAGACAGACAGACAGACAGACAGACAGACAGACAGGCTGACAGACAGACAGACAGACAGACAGACAGGCTGACAGACAGACAGACAGACAGACAGACAGACAGACAGACAGACAGACAGACAGACAGGCTGACAGACAGACAGACAGACAGACAGACAGACAGGCTGACAGACAGACAGACAGACAGACAGACAGACAGACAGACAGGCTGACAGACAGACAGACAGACAGACAGACAGGCTGACAGACAGACAGGCTGACAGACAGACAGACAGACAGACAGACAGACAGACAGACAGGCTGACAGACAGACAGACAGACAGACAGACAGACAGACAGACAGACAGGCTGACAGACAGACAGACAGACAGACAGACAGGCTGACAGACAGACAGACAGACAGACAGACAGACAGACAGACAGGCTGACAGACAGACAGACAGACAGCAGGATGTTCTCTCCAGGTTCTAACAGTGTTCTCTGCTCTCTCCTCAGATGGCGTCCCTGACGATGGGCTTCGGAGACGCTCTCTCTCCTCTGCAGTCAGTAAGTTGATGCTTCAGATCTGACTGAAGTGTTTCTCGCTGCCCGCAGCGCCGCCCGCAGCGCCGCCCGCAGCGCCGCCCGCAGCGCCGCCCGCAGCGCCGCCCGCAGCGCCGCCCGGAGCGCTCAGCAGTGTGTGTGTGTGTGTTCAGCAGAGTGTTCTCAGCAGTGTGTGTGTGTGTGTTCAGCAGAGTGTTCTCAGCAGTGTGTGTGTGTGTTCAGCAGAGTGTGTGTGTGTTGCAGGTGGCGGCCCAGCGGCAGCGGGCGCTGGCCATCATGTGTCGGGTCTATGTGGGATCCATCTACTACGAGCTGGGAGAAGACACCATCAGACAGGCCTTCGCTCCCTTCGGACCCATCAAGAGCATCGACATGTCCTGGGACTCTGTCACCATGAAACACAAGGTCAGAGGTCAGAGGTCAGAGAGAGGCGGGCCGCCGTTTGGAAGGTCGCCGGTTCAAATCCCCAGACCGGCTCTTCCCGTTTCCCGTCTCTCCAGTTACAGCTGGTGCTTCCAGTGTTTTCATATTTATCCTTTTATCATTTTGATCTTTACTGTTACTGATCAACTTTGATTCATACAGCAGCCTTTTAGTGAAAACTGCCGTAGTTTTAACTTGCTGCTTCCAGCCATGCTGCCGTGATGCAGAGTTTCACTCACTCCATGTTTTCCCTGTTTTCAAGATGGCGGACAGGAGCGCAGTGTGTACGGAGTCATGGAGTCTGAACTGTGTCCTGTGGCTCTGCAGGGTTTCGCCTTCGTAGAATATGAGATGCCGGAGGCGGCTCAGCTGGCTCTGGAGCAGATGAACTCAGTGATGCTGGGAGGACGAAACATCAAGGTGAGTCCGGACCGGCCCCGTCCCGAACCAAACTGTCCGGACCGGCCCCGTCCCAAACCAAACTGTCCGGACCGGACCGGACCGGACCGGCCCCGTCCTGAACCAAACTGTCCAGACTGGCCCGGTCCCAAACCAAACTGTCCGGACCGGACCGGCCCCATCCTGAACCAAACTGTCCGGACCGGACCGGCCCCATCCTGAACCAAACTGTCCGGACCGGCCCCGTCCCGAACCAAACTGTCCGGACCGGACCGGACCGGCCCCGTCCTGAACCAAACTGTCCAGACCGGACCGGACCGGGGCCGTCCCGAACCAAACTGTCCGGACCGGCCCTGTCCAAAACCAAACTGTCCGGACTGGACCGGACCGGCCCCGTCCCGAACCAAACTGTCCGGACCGGACCGGCCCCGTCCCAAACCAAACTGTCCGGACCGGAGCGGACCGGCCCCGTCCCAAACCAAACTGTCCAGACCGGCCCCGTCCCGAACCAAACTGTCCGGACCGGACCGGACCGGGGCTGTCCCGAACCAAACTGTCCGGACCGGCCCTGTCCAAAACCAAACTGTCCGGACTGGACCGGACCGGCCCCGTCCCGAACCAAACTGTCCGGACCGGCCCCGTCCCGAACCAAACTGTCCGGACCGGACCGGCCCCGTCCCAAACCTGTCCCAATCTATCAGCCCTCTGTATCTCTCTATCTGCCCTCGGTACCCCTCTGTCTGTCCTCTGTACCCCTCTATCAGCCCTCTGTACCCCTCTATCAGCCCTCTGTATCGCTCTATCAGCCCTCTGTACCCCTCTATCTGCCCTCTGTACCCCTCTATCAGCCCTCTGTACCCCTCTATCAGCCCTCTGTACCCCTCTATCAGCCCTCTGTATCGCTCTATCAGCCCTCTGTACCCCTCTATCTGCCCTCTGTACCCCTCTATCAGCCCTCTGTACCCCTCTATCAGCCCTCTGTACCCCTCTATCTGCCCTCTGTACCCTCTATCAGCCCTCTGTACCCCTCTATCTGCCCTATGTACCCCTCTATCCCTCTATCTGCCCTCTGTACTCTCTATCAGCCCTCTGTACCCCTCTATCTGCCCTCTGTACCCCTCTATCTGCCCTCTGTACCCTCTATCTGCCCTCTGTACCCCTCTATCTGCCCTCTGTACTCTCTATCTGCCCTCTGTACCCCTCTATCTGCCCTCTGTACTCTCTATCAGCCCTCTGTACCCCTCTATCAGCCCTCTGTACCCCTCTATCTGCCCTCTACCCTCTATCTGCCCTCTGTACCCTCTATCTGCCCTCTACCCTCTATCAGCCCTCTGTACCCCTCTATCTGCCCTCTGTACCCCTCTATCTGCCCTCTACCCTCTATCAGCCCTCTGTACCCCTCTATCTGCCCTCTACCCTCTATCAGCCCTCTGTACCCCTCTATCAGCCCTCTGTACCCCTCTATCTGCCCTCTACCCTCTATCAGCCCTCTGTACTCTCTATCTGCCCTCTGTACCCTCTATCTGCCCTCTGTACCCCTCTATCTGCCCTCTACCCTCTATCAGCCCTCTGTACCCCTCTATCAGCCCTCTGTACCCCTCTATCTGTCGGCCTGTGGGTGGAAACTGCTGCGGCTGACCCTCAGGCGGGTGTTTGTCCCTGCCGCTCGTCTCGCAGGTCGGGAGGCCCAGTAACATCGGCCAGGCTCAGCCCATCATCGACCAGCTGGCGGAGGAGGCGCGGGCCTTCAACCGGATCTACGTGGCGTCGGTCCACCCCGACCTCTCCGACGACGACATCAAGAGCGTGTTCGAGGCTTTCGGCAGAATCAAGTCCTGCATGCTGGCCAGAGAGCCGACCACCGGAAAACACAAAGGCTACGGCTTCATCGGTGACTTTAACAACTTTATTATCGCTTTATTAACTTTATCGCTTTATTAACTTTATTATCGCTTTATTAACTTTATTATCGCTTTATTAACTTTATCGCTTTATTAACTTCATTATCGCTTTATTAACTTCATTATCGCTTTATTAACTTTATCGCTTTATTAACTTTATTATCGCTTTATTAACTTCATTATCGCTTTATTAACTTCATTATCGCTTTATTAACTTTATCGCTTTATTAACTTCATTATCGCTCTATTAACTTCATTATCGCTTTATTAACTTCATTATCGCTTTATTAACACTATTAACGCTCTCTCTCTCTCTCTCTCTCTCTCTCTCTCTCTCTCTCTCTCTGTCTTTGAAGTATTTCTGTTTTTTCAGTTTGTCTCATCCTGGAGTTAAAACCATCCAACTTTTCATTTCCTGCAATATTGCTTTTACCCGTTTTAATTCATTGTATGAGTATGATGTTTGATTTATTGATAATCCATCAGTAGTATAGAACGATGACACTTTTGTTTCCCTGGTTTCAGAGTATGATAAGCCCCAGTCGTCTCTGGACGCCGTGTCGTCCATGAACCTGTTTGACCTGGGGGGTCAGTACCTGCGGGTGGGGAAGGCCGTCACCCCCCCCGTGCCCCTCCTCACCCCCACCGCCCCCGGAGGCCTCCCCCCCGCCGCCGCCGTGGCCGCCGCCGCCGCCACCGCCAAGATCACCGCCCAGGTAAACACGCTTTACATGACCTCTGACCTCCAGCCAGACGACCACCAATATAACTTTATTTGTATAGCACTTTTCTAGTGATGTAAAAGTACCACAGTTAAATAAAATTGAAGATGAATAAAAAGAATAAATAAATAAAAAATAGAAGAGATAAATACACAGATACAATTAGAAAACAGAGAAACAACTGAAAACAGCATTTTACATAAAAGTGTGCCAAACCACATGGATGTCCAGACAGAACAGGGACAGTCATAAATAACTAAATAAGTAAAAAACAAGTAATAAAACAAGAAACACAATTACAAAACAAATGGAGATACAACTATAAGGAGCAATTCACAGAAAAGCCTGTCTGTAAAAGCATTCATCTGATCAGAACAGCTGTTCCTAACACTCCGTCATGCGACAGAGCCAAAGACTGAAAAAAGAAATAGAGAACAGAACTTTCTGTTGACTTGTCCTCAACCAGCATCCGGTGCGATGTCGCTCAGCTCTGTCTCCATTTCAACGACTTAGATAATCACATCAGCAATGCTCAGGTGTCAGCAAGGAGGACGTAGTGCGGGATATAAACTCTATCCACAATAACAGCTATCTTCTGCGTTACATCATAGTTTTCACTCCTCTCACTTTCCCCTTCTTTTCCCCCAGACTACTGATATTACTACAGCATTCCAGAATCCCTTCTTCATAGGATTTGCACTACATCTGGTCTGACTACCCTGTTTACATTTCATTGTAGATTGTATATGCTACTACTTTCACAATTATTGAAAATGTATTTTTATCTCCCTGCTGTTTTGATGTACTATATGTATGTAAATTGGTGTGTAATTTCAGTCTGTAAATGACTGCGAAGCACTAATAAAAGCTACTACTACATTATTTACAATATTATTAACAACAGAATTAGCAAAGATACTCGCTCATTTTCATGCAGAATTGATTGAAAAAGGCGCAAAAATGCTGAATCCCAAAAAAAAAAAAAAAAAGGTCTGACCTCCGCGATGTAAAAACTGAACCAGTTTGGATAGTTTGCTGTGTGATGTCATTGCCAATTCCCTCGCGGCGTGTCTGGAGGCGTGTGATAAGCTGCTAAACTCTATTCTGTGAATAAACAGATGGGGAAGTGAGTTGAGGTTTATCTGACATTAAATATTCCGGTTAGTCCAGACACTGCAGACTCTCCCTTCAGTCCAAATCTGTATGGAGCTTCATGGAAATCTGGTTTAAAGTCACATGTTAAGTCTCCACATTATGAAGCACGCTGCCTGCTGATGTCATGTCATTTACATTCTAGTCTAGACAGACTTCTGCTGAGGTCAGCAGTAGAATCAGCTTCAGCTCCTAGATCACCAACATTACAAGCAGCCAATAGGAAGGAGGTCAGAGGTCAGAGGTCACAGCAGCCTGGCACAGAATGATGATGTAACAGAGAAAGAAACCTGCAGTACTGGATGCAGTTTGTTGCAGTACAGGTGCAGTACTGGGTGCGGTTTGTTGCAGTACAGATGCAGTACTGCATGCAGTTTGTTGCAGTACAGATGCAGTACAGATGCAGTTTGTTGCAGTACAGATGCAGTACTGCATGCAGTTTGTTGCAGTACAGATGCAGTTTGTTGCAGTACAGATGCAGTACAGATGCAGTTTGTTGCAGTACAGATGCAGTACAGATGCAGTACTGCATGCAGTTTGTTGCAGTACAGATGCAGTTTGTTGCAGTACAGATGCAGTACTGCATGCAGTTTGTTGCAGTACAGATGCAGTACAGATGCAGTACTGCATGCAGTTTGTTGCAGTACAGATGCAGTTTGTTGCAGTACAGATGCAGTACTACATGCAGTTTGTTGCAGTACAGATGCAGTTTGTTGCAGTACAGATGCAGTACTACATGCAGTTTGTTGCAGTACAGATGCAGTTTGTTGCAGTACAGATGCAGTACTGCATGCAGTTTGTTGCAGTACAGATGCAGTTTGTTGCAGTACAGATGCAGTACTACATGCAGTTTGTTGCAGTACAGATGCAGTACTGCATGCAGTTTGTTGCAGTACAGATGCAGTTTGTTGCAGTACAGATGCAGTACTACATGCAGTTTGTTGCAGTACAGATGCAGTACAGATGCAGTACTGGATGCTGTGCTGTGTTGCAGGAGGCGGTGGGAGTGTCGGTGCTGGGCGCTCTGGCCGGACCAGCGCTCCTCTCCCAGCAGCTGGGCGCTCTTCCTCAGGCCGTCATGGCAGCCCAGGCGCCGGGCGTCATCACAGGTAGGAACGCCGCCGTCAAAAACCCCTCAGTCGCACCTCTGGACTCTCATTGGCCCAGGTTAACGACACACGGTGATGTCAGATCAGCCCGTCAGATCTGGACTGGACTGCTAACACTGTTACTGCAGCCAGTTACAGTCTGTTGAATCTGATCCAAAACAATATCAATATTTATCAATATCAACATTATTAGTGTTAGACCGATATATGGCTTTGCTGATATTGAGTTTTTATCAAAATGGATCTGGTCCAGTCTGATCTGATGATTTGATGCAGTTTGATTGATTACATATTGATTGTAGAACTGATCAATACTACATTGGTTGTCTATGGGAAGACCTTAACCTGAAAAGATTCACCACAAGTATGTATGTTATCATTATTATTATCCAGGGTCTCAGTGGAGAGTTTTAGTGTCCCATGCTCTAAATGTTTCAGAGGTTTGTCATTGGACGACTCCATAATGACAGAACCGCTCATCCCAACATTAGAACAGACACAGACTGGGAGTTAATACTGTGAGACAAATGTCAGAGAACTTAATGTTTGCTCTGAAGGGTCGAAAAACATCCAGTTAATGCAGTTTCAGCTCTAAATTCCTCTCATACTGTATGTGTAGTGGTCAGAGGTGAGACCAAGTCAACTTTGCTCAAGTCCCAAGTCAGTCTCGAGTCTTGAGGCACAAGTCTCAAGTCAAGTCCCAAGTCTAAATGTAGATTACCAAGTCAAGTCCAAGTCAAGTCCAAGTCATTAATGTCAAGTCTCAAGTCTAAATGTAGAACAGCAAGTCAAGTCAGAACAAATCAAGAGTCCAGTATCAATTTAATATCTTAAAGAAAACTAAATATCTAGGACTTTTCAATGCAATATGGTTTTAATAGGATAAAAACTTGGTAAGAGCATCATGAGTTTGATTTCTATAATCAGTTTCAACTTCAATAAATTCAATCATTCCATACAAATTCAGAAAACAGAATTTAAATTCAGTCGTCCGCTGGAACAAATCTCATCACTTTCAATCTAAGTCATTTACACAAACACAAGATCTCAAGTCAAGACTTTAGAAACCTTTTCATCAAAGTACAAGTCAAAGTCAAGTCCCAAGTCACCAGAACCCAAGTCAAGTCGAGTCTGACTCGAGTCCAAGTCATGTGACTTGAGTCCCCACGTCTGGTAGTGGTGCAGCGTAGGATAAATCCAGACCCAGCAGCAGCTCAGTTCATACCCTAGCGCTCCACTTTTCCACCCAACCACAAAACCGTATCCTCACCTCTCAAACAGGAAGGTGTTTCAGTGTGAAAACCTGACTCCTTCAATGAATTTCATACCAACTAATATGAAATATGAACCGCTGCCTCAGTGACACTCTGCTGTAAGACGAGGCTCAGTATGACAGACAGACTGGAGGAGCTGGTGGATAAAGCCGGATGCTGTTCGGACCCTCCTGGGCGAACACTGAAGGCTTCATCTGGTCTCAGAGGTTTGGAGAGGCGAAGAGGACAAACCTTCCTGTAACAAAATCACCTGCCACTGATATGGAAGCAGCTCCTCAAATCCCCAGCTGTCTCTGCCCTCCTATCTGGTTCAAAGACGCATTTTAACTTGTTTGGGATAAATGTGTTTTGAATGGTTCAGCCGTGTTTATTTTTTGTTCTTGTACTTTTGGTGTTGAAGAGTTTTGAGATGTTTCCTCTAAAGGAAAAGTTCTGTACAAATGAAATGTTGCTGTTGCTTCCGTCTCAGCCAGCAGAGGTTGGTTCTCATCAGCCACATCTGTTATTTTTTATGGACAGACTTTAGGCAAAGTTCAACTCTTTTTCTGCATTGAGGAAGCAACTAGAGTTTCCCAGTGTTGTTTGTGTTGCTTCAACAGAAACTTCTCCACTAATAGATTTCTTTTTTATTGTCTTTTCTCTCCTTGTCTCTCTCTCTTTTTCTCCTCTCTTCCCCTCCCTCTCTCGACCCCACATTCGAACCGACAGTGACCTCTTAACCCCTCCCCTTTGCTGCACACTGACCAACCAAGTGAAGAGGACTGTTTCTAGCCCCTCCCCTTAAACATAGCCCCTCATTCCTATTGGCCAGTGAGTCTCAGATCCTGTGTGATTTGTGGAGTTACATTATGCTGTACAGTACATCTACACTCATTCACGACCAGTGGGGGGGTTAACGAGGTTAACGGGGTGGGAGGTCATATTTAACTTCCTCTTCAGACAGCAGGGTTGCTGGGAAGGACTTCTGGTCCCATTCATCCTCCTTTGATCCCAGTTAGAGTTTAAAGTCCCAAAAGTTGTTTCAACATGACCTGTTTCCTGTGATTATTTCAGCTTCCCACAAGAATCGTAAGTATTAGTTTAAAATTCAACCCTAAACGGTCACTAGAGGAAGAACATTTATCATCAGCTGGTAGTTAAAGGTGGATTCAAACTGCTGACCAGCCAGTTTCATAAGACACAGTCAACCACAGTCAGGATGCCTGCTTTACATGTAGATTCTGTGGGTGCACTCATTTACGGCTCCTGGTTGGGTGGTGACATACCAGCTGGGTGGAGTTCAGCCTCCTGGTGGCAAGCTGCTGACAGAACACCAGCCAACAAAGCCAGTCTGACCAGTAAAACCAGACAATAACCAAAATGGAAAGCCACAATCTGATCAGTAAAACCAGCCGACTCCCAAAACAGAAACCCAGTCTGATCAGAAAGCACTCATGGTCGTTTCCTTCTCTTGACTTTGTCATCAGAAAGCCATGGAGATCTCCACCAGGTTGCGGTGTTGTTGCTGTTAGAATGGGTAAAGTAGAAGTTAGTAAAGTAGAAGTTAGTTCTAGAAGTTCTAGTTCTTTTAGAAAGCAGTCATAAAGTTCAGGGAATAAGTTAGGAAGAATTCAGTTTTTTCTGTTGTCACCTAGTTTGAAAAATTGAGAAAAAGTTCTCATTTCATTGGCCAGGCAACATCGTGTCCACTGATTGGTCAAATGTGTGGTGAAAGTACGTTGCACCATCAAAAAGTTCAAGACAATTCAACTCTGGCTGGGCGGATGTGTGCGCAGGACGAGCAGGAACACGATAGTTTCACGGGATCAAACCCGCTTGCTGCCCCTCGCCCCTGCGTACCTTTCATTGGAAATGAAACTTTACCAGCTGGCTGGTAAAGTTTCGTCTAAAAAGCCCCTGAGTCTCTTAAATATCTGAACTCTGGGTCAGCTGCTCCGCCTATCCTGGTGAGACAGACCAGCTTTTTGTAGGAGAGAACCCTTCCCTTTAAACTGCTACAAACCAGGACAATAAAGTTGAACCGTGGCCTCAGACTGGGAAGTGCTGATCCTCGTCCCAACCGCGTTGCGCTTAAATGCGTCCCTAATGCACGCCAGTTCTGAGCGCAAATGTCTTATAATCTACAAATCTACAAAACACAAGCAAGCTCCCCTAACCCCTCGATTATCTATGAGAGTAAAAAGCTGATCCATTGTTCTGCTAAGACGAAATCCTTTTTAAAGATGGGGACCGGCACCTGTCTGCCAATCCAAAGGCACTGCTACCGAAATCCACGTGACACTGAAGAACCAATAATATCCAGAGCCTCCGGCATTTCAGACTGTCTGGCCCCTCTCCGTTTGTCCGGCCCCTCCGTTTGTCCGGCCCCTCTCCGTTTGTCCGGCCCCTCTCCGTTTGTCTGGCCCCTCTCCGTTTGCCCGGCCCCTCTCCGTTTGTCCGGCCCCTCTCCGTTTGCCCGGCCCCTCTCCGTTTGTCCGGCCCCTCTCCGTTTGTCTGGCCCCTCTCCGTTTGCCCGGCCCCTCTCCGTTTGTCCGGCCCCTCTCCGTTTGCCCGGCCCCTCTCCGTTTGTCCGGCCCCTCTCCGTTTGTCTGGCTCTTCTCCGTTTGTCCGGCCCCTCTCCGTTTGTCCGGCCCCTCTCCGTTTGTCCGGCCCCTCTCTGTTCGTCTGGCTCTTCTCCGTTTGTCCGGCCCCTCTCTGTTTGTCCGGCCCCTCCGGCCCCTCTCTGTTTGTCTGGCCCCTCTCCGTTTGTCTGGCCCCTCTCCGTTTGTCCGGCCCCTCTCCGTTTGTCCGGCCCCTCTCCGTTTGTCCAGCCCCTCTCCGTTTGTCCGGCCCCTCCGGCCCCTCTCTGTTTGTCCGGCCCCTCTCCGTTTGTCCGGCCCCTCCGGCCCCTCTCTGTTTGTCCGGCCCCTCTCCGTTTGTCCGGCCCCTCTCTGTTTGTCCGGCCCCTCTCCGTTTGTCCGGCCCCTCTCTGTTTGTCCGGCCCCTCTCCGTTTGTCCGGCCCCTCTCTGTTTGTCCGGCCCCTCTCTGTTTGTCTGGCCCCTCCGGCCCCTCTCTGTTTGTCGGGCCCCTCTCTGTTTGTCCGGCCCCTCTCTGTTTGTCCGGCCCCTCTCTGTTTGTCTGGCCCCTCCGGCCCCTCTCCGTTTGTCCGGCCCCTCTCTGTTTGTCCGGCCCCTCTCTGTTTGTCTGGCCCCTCCGGCCCCTCTCTGTTTGTCCGGCCCCTCTCTGTTTGTCTGGCCCCTCCGGCCCCTCTCTGTTTGTCCGGCCCCTCTCCGTTTGTCCGGCCCCTCTCCGTTTGTCCGGCCCCTCTCTGTTTGTCCGGCCCCTCTCCGTTTGTCCGGCCCCTCTCTGTTTGTCCGGCCCCTCTCCGTTTGTCCGGCCCCTCGCCTGAAGGCAGTTTGCCTGGTTTCCCACCCAGGAGCCGAGGCTCTCAGGGTCCCTGAGGCTCTCAAACCCCTCAACCAGGAAAAGGCTGCGATTCCCGAGGGGAAGAATAATTCCACTAAGCTAAATTATACCGTGTTCATGACTGGTTAGAATGGGGAGTTCTAGTCTATATGAACTAGATGAAATTAAACTACATTCAGCAGCATGCTGTTCATATGTTTATGGATAACACTTAGAACTACAGCTGCACTCTCTGAGTTGGTTCATCAGTGATGAAGTTTGTCTTAGAATTCCTTATTACCAAACCTGAAGTTTCAGGATGGCTAGAAGAGCAGGAAAATGTTATGGGACATTTAATCTGGAAAATACGTAAAAACACGAGGAAACAAACAGGCTGGTTAGTTTACAGCAGTAAGCTCCACCCGTCACCTGACCAGGAGGTACCAGGTACCTTAAACCAGTGCACCCAGTGTGTTTGACTGGTTTGTTGACCAGGCCAGGAGTCAGTCCCAGTCTGATTGGTGGAGATTGTTCTCTAGAAGCTGGGCGGCTCCCTGCGGTCGGCCAGCCGACGGGGTTTGACCGTGTTGTCCGTCCTACTTCCTGTCTGTTTCAGGCGTGACCCCGGCGCGACCCCCCCTGCCTGTCCTGCCTCAGGTGGGTCTGGTGAACCCGGTGCTGGCCACGCCCCCCGCCGCCGGGGCCGCGGCAGCGGGAGGTCTGGAGGCGAAGAAGAAGAAGGAGGAGGAGGAGCAGCGGGAGGCGCAGCAGGACGGAGCCGCGGAGCCGCTCAGCGAGCAGGAACACATGAGCATCTCCGGCAGCAGCGCCAGACACATGGTGATGCAGAAGCTGCTGCGCAAGCAGGAGGTACGGGTTCAAATCCCCAGGAAGTACAGGTTCAAATCCCTCTGCTGCAGAGCAAGGCAGCAGGAGGTACGGGTTCAAATCCCCAGGAGGTACAGGTTCAAATCCCTCTGCTGCAGAGCAAGGCAGCAGGAGGTACGGGTTCAAATCCCCAGGAAGTACAGGTTCAAATCCCTCTGCTGCGGAGCGAGGCAGCAGCAGCTCTGAAACACTCAGTCTGCTGCCTCTGTACGTCGTTTGCAGGCTTTCACTCCAGCCAATCACAGTAGCTCATTTGAGAGAGGAGGACCTAGTCATTCACATGAGCTGCTGTGATTGGCTGGAATGCAAACCTGCAGACTGTTGGTTGGACAGCACTGATCTGCATAGAGATTCATTTGATTGACGTTTTGTGACTTCAACAGAAGCTGCAGCAGCTCTGCTTATATTTGTTGCGTGTAGATGGATGGATGTAATGTAATACAATATGTAATGTAATGTAACATAATTCTAATTCTAATGATGGATGAGCAGACAGATGGATCGTCCTGAGCAGCCTGTCCCTGCTCAGTCTGTCCGGACGGTTTACAGATCGATGGGTCGTATGTGTGTATCAGATGGATGTTGTTCTGTCTCCTCCAGTCGACCGTCATGGTTCTGAGGAACATGGTCGGTCCGGACGACATCGACGACGACCTGGAGGGCGAGGTCACCGAGGAGTGCGGCAAGTTCGGCCGCGTGAAGCGCGTCATCATCTACCAGGAGCGGCAGGGCGAGGAGGACGACGCCGACGTCATCGTCAAGATCTTCGTGGAGTTTTCGGAGGCGGCAGAGATGAACCGGGCGATCCAGGCGCTCAACCACCGCTGGTTCGGAGGCCGCAAGGTCGTCGCCGAGGTTTACGACCAGGAACGCTTCGAGAACAGCGACCTGTCGGCGTGACGGACCGGAAACCAGCCAGACACTGCCATCGCGCACACACACACACACACTCACTCTTTCTAACCTGTAGCTCTCTTTATTGATGTTTACTGAACTGGCCCGTCTCCAGGGAGAAAGACGACACCAGAAACATTTGTGGGTTTTTGTTGCTTTTTGGTTTGTTTCAGAACTGTAGACTTGCTTTTTGGTTTTTGTACAGGTTTTAAATTCTTATTTTAATAACTTGATTCTGTTTCTTTGCCAATTCAATTTTTAAAGGAAAGCCTGCTGACGAACCGTTCAGATTCCACAGCCAAATAGCTTAAAGAACTGATATGACTTATGAATTTTTGTCCCTATATATAAATCTATATAATCTGTACTGATTGACATTCCCAAGACTAATGTACAAGTGGAAGCTAACAGATCCAGATCAAGACCGGCTCCCGGTCTGGAGCCGTCATCCTGGAATAAACCAGACAGACTTTCCTGGTTGAACCGGATGGTTTTAGGTTCTCTAACGAGTCTGATCCGGATGAAGAACTACAAGACAGTCTCACCTGCTCCCTCACTGAGTTTTGATAGATTCGGTCAGATTTGTTTATTCTGCTTCTTAAACAGCCGAAGCGTCGGAGCGTTTGAATGTGGAACAGGATTACATCGACATGCTGAAATCTGAACAATACAGGAGGTCAGAGGTCAAAGGTCGATGCTGCAGCTTGGTGGGAAACTTGAAATGCCTTGGAGTCTGAAGAAGATCGAGCACCAAAATGTGAATAAACCTTTTTTTACAGCAGCAGTTTGATGCGGAGGCTTTTTCTTCTGGAGAAACCTGGAAAGTCATGAAGCTGATTTCCAAATAAAACCAGGCTCGGCGCTGTCGGCTTACTGAGCTACAGCACAAATATCTGTGATGAAGTCAACTAGACTCTTTAATCAAACCTAAATATCTGGTTTAGTCTTGTTGGCTCCCTACATTCATGAGCTAATAATAAAACCTTTTAAACATCCCTACTTTAAAAAATGTGAACTCTATTTACAGTAGAGTTAAACTTCAAATCTGATACTTTTAGTTATTGCTTCCAAACTTTATTTCTTTAATCCTATTTTATGTTGTCTCATGTTTTGTTTTGCTTCTCTGTTTATTTAGAATATCTATAGATCTATCTATATAGCTATAGATCCCCTTGCTTTAGTTTTATATTGTGAGAGCTAATTGTGATTATTATGCAAGTGTGAATTTTATAGTTTGTGCTTTACCTTTCAATTTAGAGCAGCGTTCTCCATGACTGTGCTTTTATTTTGAAAGCCCAGACCGGCCGGCCTTGGAGGAATCGTCACTTCCTGTCAGGTGTGTCAAGTTGCCACAGTAAACTAAAATAAGAGCAGAAGTAAGGCCATTTTGCCTTCACAATAAAAGCGTAAACTAGTCATTCCTCAATCAAACAAACAAACACCATGAAAGAGAAATAAAGAACACGAGTCGTCTCAAAATGCTGTTGCAGTAAACATGAAGTGACACTCTGCATGTTCAATAGATACTTTCCAAAATGTTTGCATCATATTCTTTGTTAAATCCAGACTGGCCTCTGTGGCTCAGACAGGACCCGGGCTGCTGGCCTGTAGGGACAAGCAGTCTCTGAAATACAGATTCAAATGGAGTTTTATTTGACAGCAGACACACAAACCCTCCACGTTGTCTGGTACAAACTGTCTGTATGTTTTGGCAGTGCTATAAATGTATCTTCTATTGGCTTATATGGTTATGAAATATTTTGTGAAAAGGACATTTTTCAGGACCAGCATGTGTTTCCTTCAGATTCCTCCAGTACTCCACTCTCTCTCTTCACGTTACTCCTCAAAAACGTTGAAACCATTGAAGTGGTTGAAACACGTTCGATAATTCGGATTTTATTTTGAAGTTTATGACCGGACGTTTCGATATTTATTCCGGCTGACTTGACACTGAACTCTGCCTTCCTGCCTTCCTACGGCGTCTCGTTAGGCTCAGTTCGTTCTGCTATGCGCTTAAGCCTCCGCTCATCCTGTGTTTCTCCTGATGACGATGGGAGACGTAATCTGTGAAGAACTGGAGGATTTAGTTCATTTCTCAGTGCAGGACCTGCCGGGTCGAGGTTATGTCGTCATGGAGGAGATCCGACGTCAGGGGAAACTCTGTGATGTCACTCTCAAGGTAAACTAGCGACGCTAAAGCTAGCTAACAGCCCGTCCCGACAAGCTAGCTAGCTATCCTAGCAGCTTAACATGCTAATAGACTGAAGCAGGATAAACACGGACCGGGTGATCAGATGTTCGGTAACACCGGGTTAGCGAATAGAGACAGGTAGGTAGTGAGACAGGCTGCCTGTCTGTCCTTCACAGGACCGGGCAGTGAGACAGAAGCGGTGAGTCCGGCAGCAGCAGCAACCAGGAACAAGTTCATCAATGATTCAAACAAACCAGTGAAGCTGCTGATCAATAAGAACCAAACCAGCTGATCAATAAGAACCAAACCAGCTGATCAATAAGAACCAAACCAGCTGATCAGTAAGTATCAAACCAGCTGATCAATAAGAACCAAACCAGCTGATCAGTAAGAACCAAGCCAGCTGATCAATAAGAACCAAACCAGCTGATCAGTAAGAACCAAGCCAGCTGATCAGTAAGAACCAAGCCAGCTGATCAATAAGAACCAAACCAGCTGATCAGTAAGAACCAAGCCAGCTGATCAGTAAGAACCAAGCCAGCTGATCAATAAGAACCAAGCCAGCTGATCAGTAAGAACCAAGCCAGCTGATCAATAAGAACCAAACCAGCTGATCAGTAAGAACCAAGCCAGCTGATCAATAAGAACCAAACCAGCTGATCAGTAAGAACCAAACCAGCTGATCAATAAGAATCAAACCAGCTGATCAATAAGTATCAAACCAGCTGATCAATAAGAACCAAACCAGCTGATCAATAAGTATCAAACCAGCTGATCAATAAGAATCAAACCAGCTGATCAATAAGAATCAAACCAGCTGATCAGTAAGAACCACAGTGGCTGGTTCCACTGCCCAGTCTGACCTCTGACCTCTGACCTGTCACCTGTCTCACCCCCACCTGCTCCTGCCGAGGCGCCCAGGGCTTTCCTGTTGTCAGTTGACGTGTTGTTGTCAGTTCACCATCATGTTGTCAGTCGTCATGTTGTCTGTTGTCAGTAGTCATGTTTTCAGCTGACCATCATGTTGTCACTTGTCATGTCAGTTGATGTCATGTTGTCAGTTCTCATGTTGTCAGTTGACGTTATGTTGTCAGTTGATGTCATGTCAGTTGACGTCATGGTGTCAGTTGTCAGTTGATGTTATGTAGCCAGTGTTGTGTTGTCAGTTGACCATCATGTTGTCGTCATGTTAGTTGGTCATGTCGCTTGTCATGTTGTCAGTTGTGATGTCTGTTGTCCGTTGTCATGTTGTCAGTTGATGTCATTTCAGTTGTGATGTTGTCATGTTGTCAGTTGATGTCTTGTTGTCAGTTGTCAGTTGACGTCATGTTGTCAGTTGTCAGTTGACGTCTTGTTGTCAGTTGGCCATCATATTGTCAGTTGACGTCATGTTGTCAGTTGATGTCTTGTTGTCAGTTGGCCATCATATTGTCAGTTGACGTCATGTTGTCAGTTGATGTCTTGTTGTCAGTTGGCCGTCATATTGTCAGTTGACGTCATGTTGTCAGTTGATGTCTTGTTGTCAGTTGGCCGTCATATTGTCAGTTGACGTCATGTTGTCAGTTGATGTCTTGTTGTCAGTTGGCCGTCATATTGTCAGTTGACGTCATGTTGTCAGTTGACATCATGTTGTCAGTTGATGTCTTGTTGTCAGTTGATGTCTTGTTGTCAGTTGATGTCTTGTTGTCAGTTGTCAGTTGATGTCATGTTGTCAGTTGTCAGTCGATGTCATGTTGTCAGTTGTAAGTCCTATCAAACCTGGCCAACAGCCCGTGATGCATTATGGGAGAGAGATGTATACTTTCAGTATAGGCCCTTTCCACGTCGTCATGGTAACAGCTAAACCGGTGCATTACAACTTCCTGTGGCAAGTTTCTTTTTGCGACTTATTGACAAACCGATCAACAAAAACAACAGAACTGTAACGTTACAGCACGAGACGTCATGTGACAAATGAAACATGTTGGGTTGTGGACATTTAGTGAAGAACGGAGCTGCTGCTGCAGGGCGGAGCTGCTGCTGCAGGGCGGAGCTGCTGCTGCAGCAGGGCGGAGCTGCTGCTGCAGGGCGGAGCTGCAGCTGCTGCAGGGCGGAGCTGCTGCTGCAGGGCGGAGCTGCAGCAGCAGCAGGGCGGAGCTGCTGCTGCAGGGCGGAGCTGCAGCAGCAGCAGGGCGGAGCTGCAGCAGCAGCAGGGCGGAGCTGCTGCAGCAGCAGGGCGGAGCTGCAGCTGCAGCAGGGCGGAGCTGCTGCAGCAGCAGGGCGGAGCTGC
The DNA here is from genome assembly GCF_048128805.1 of Centroberyx gerrardi. Classification (NCBI taxonomy): domain Eukaryota; kingdom Metazoa; phylum Chordata; class Actinopteri; order Beryciformes; family Berycidae; genus Centroberyx; species Centroberyx gerrardi. The sequence continues at coordinate 31,435,005 of NC_136009.1, forward strand.
TGCAGCAGCAGGGCGGAGCTGCAGCTGCAGCAGGGCGGAGCTGCTGCAGCAGCAGGGCGGAGCTGCAGCTGCTGCAGGGCGGAGCTGCTGCTGCAGGGCGGAGCTGCAGCTGCAGCAGGGCGGAGCTGCAGCAGCAGCAGGGCGGAGCTGCTGCAGCAGCAGGGCGGAGCTGCAGCTGCAGCAGGGCGGAGCTGCTGCAGCAGCAGGGCGGAGCTGCAGCTGCTGCAGGGCGGAGCTGCTGCTGCAGGGCGGAGCTGCAGCAGCAGCAGGGCGGAGCTGCTGCAGCAGCAGGGCGGAGCTGCTGCAGCAGCAGGGCGGAGCTGCAGCAGCAGCAGGGCGGAGCTGCTGCAGCAGCAGGGCGGAGCTGCTGCTGCAGGGCGGAGCTGCTGCTGCAAGACGTTGTAGTGCAGCGGTTTCTCATGTGAAGAGCCTGTTGCTAGTAGGAAACACACAGGTCAGCAGCAGCAGCAGCAGGCTCCGCCCCTAGAGCAATTTGATTGGTTTGAAGCCTGATGACAGCACACAGAGGCTCCGCCCTTTTCTGACCAACTCTTCTGAATTTCTCCAGACAGCGCTAGGTTGAGACAGAGGCGTGGCACATGATTAGTTGTCAGTTGATGTCATGTTGCCTGTTGTCAGTTGTCATGTTGCCAGTTGCAGGTTGTCAGTTGTTATGATGTCATTCGTCATGTTGCCAGTTGTCATGTTGTTAGTTGTCATGTCAGTTTTCATGTTGTCAGTTGTCATTTTGCCAGTTGTCAGTTGTCTTTTTTTCCAGTTGTCATGTTGTCAGTTACCATGTTGTCAGTTGTCTGTTGTCATGCTGTCAGTTGCCATGTTGCCAGTTGGCTTGTTATTTTGCCTGTTGTCATGTTGGCAGTTGACATCATGTTGCCAGTTGCAGGTTGTCAGTTGTCATGTTGTCTGTTGTCATGTTGTCAGTTGTTATGTTGCCATTTGTCATGTTGCCAGTTGTCAGTTGTTATTTTGCCTATTGTCAGTTGTCTTTTTTCCAGTTGCAATGTTGTCAGTTGTCATGTTGTCTGTTGTCATGCTGTCAGTTGTCATGTTGCCAGTTGGCAGTTGTTATTTTGCCTATTGTCAGTTGTCTTTTTTCCAGTTGCAATGTTGTCAGTTGTCATGTTGTCTGTTGTCATGCTGTCAGTTGTCATGTTGCCAGTTGTCATGTTGCCAGTTGGCAGTTGTTATTTTGCCTATTGTCAGTTGTCTTTTTTCCAGTTGCAGTGTTGTCAGTTGTCATGCTGTCTGTTGTCATGCTGTCAGTTGTCATGTTGCCAGTTGGCAGTTGTTATTTTGCCTATTGTCAGTTGTCTTTTTTCCAGTTGCAATGTTGTCAGTTGTCATGTTGTCTGTGGTCATGCTGTCAGTTGTTATGTTGCCAGTTGTCATGTTGCCAGTTGGCAGTTGTTATTTTGCCTATTGTCAGTTGTCTTTTTTCCAGTTGCAATGTTGTCAGTTGTCATGTTGTCTGTTGTCATGTTGGCAGTTGTTATTTTGCCTGTTGTCAGTTGTCATGTTGCCAGTTATCAGTTGCAGGTTGCTGTTGTCAGTTGCAGGTTGCTGTTGTCAGTTGCAGGTTGCTGTTGTCAGTTGCAGGTTGCTGTTGTCAGTTGCAGGTTGCTGTTTGCAGCAGTTGCAGTAAGCTGCAGGTTAATCCTCTTTGTGCTGCTGCTGTCAGCTCAGATCAGCTGGGGGGGGGGGGGGGGGGATATTTTATCTTAAAATAATTCTAATGATTTTAATGTCGTAGCTGAACAGACGTGTGGGATTTCCTGCTCATAGATCATATTTTATAGAATAAAGTTCTTTATGTGAATATTGTGCCTCCTGACTGCAGTTTATAATTAGATTAGATTGGATTACATTTATCGGATTAGATGAAATTTTATTGATCTTGTGGGGAAATTGGCTTGTTGCAGCAGCAAATAGAAATAGAAAAATAGAATATAAATGAGAATCGAGCAAATGGAGGGTATTAAACTCAACACAACCAACAACAACACTAGAACATGTGAAGTAGAAAAAAATAAAAAGTATGAAAATATGAAGTACAGCATTATCAGGGAGTGGAAAATAAATCGTTTGATAGATTGGTAGAGTGCGAAATTGTAAAAAATAGTCAGAATATGTAACAAAAGAGAGAAACATGAAGAGAACAGTTATGCGAAGCTGCAGTATCTATACAGGATGTGTGTAAATAACTATTCGCCTTATCAATATATTTAGTTTACAGCTGAGGTTAACTGACATCACAAGCTGTTCACCTTCAGAACAGAAAACACCTTCAGTCTGCAGGAGACAACAGAAACCAGACCAGACGCTGCCCTGAGGTGGTTACCAGGTTACATCAGCTGACTGTATCGGTTGTTGTGGAGGAGTGGTGGGTTCTCACCGGTCAGAAACCAGTCAGAAACCAGTCAGAAACCAGTACAGTACTGCTGTGTGTTTCAGGTGGGAGATCATAAGTTCAGCGCTCACCGCATCATCCTCGCCGCCTCCATCCCCTACTTCCACGCCATGTTCACCAACGACATGGTGGAATGCAAACAGGACGAGATCGTCATGCAGGGCATGGACCCCAGGTAAGAGACTGATCCTGGGCCCAAAACTAGTCCTAAACCAGTAACTGGTCTGGGACTGGTGAGACTGGTCCCAGACCAGTTACTGGTCTGGGTCTGGTCCCAGCAGAAACCAGTAGAATCACTGGTTTCTCTGAAGGTTTCCTGGAGAAATGAAGGTGAAACAGTTAAAAGTCTGGGACTGTTTGAACAGGAAACCATGAAAAATGTATTCTTCACTGTTTTGTATTGTCTTTTATTACATGACTTTGTTTTGATGAGCTAACACTGCTAGCTAGCAGCAGGAAGGATTGACATTATTCCAAAATAGAAAAAAAACTCATTAAATGATTCAGATTTTAGAAAATAGAAAAAAACTCATTAAATGATTCAGATTTTCCTGCCGACAAGCTTCGTGTAGGAGACATTTGTATTTACAGTGAACCTCAATGCAGCATCATCACCTGTCTGACTCTCACCTGTCTGTCTACCTGTCTAGCGCTCTGGAGGCTCTGATCAACTTTGCGTACAACGGCCATGTTGCGATCGACCAGCAGAACGTCCAGTCGCTGCTGATCGGCTCCAGCTTCCTGCAGCTGCAGAACGTCAAGGACGCCTGCTGCTCCTTCCTGCAGGAGAGGTGAGACAGGCACACGTGAGACAGGCACACAGCATGCTGCTCCTTCCTGCAGGAGAGGTGAGACAGGCACACGTGAGACAGGCACACAGCATGCTGCTCCTTCCTGCAGGAGAGGTGAGACAGGCACACGTGAGACAGGCACACAGCATGCTGCTCCTTCCTGCAGGAGAGGTGAGACAGGCACCCAGGACGTCCACACAGGAAGTGAACGGTTGGGAATGTCAGCTGCTTCCTGCCTGGCAGTACGGGACTTGATATTTAAACTCTCCCCCTCCCATCCCTGAAAAAAATTCTCCTAATGGTGGAATCGATGAAGCGAGCGAGTAAACTTGTTAAACTAGTAAACTTAAACTAGTAAACTTGTTAAACTAGTGAACTTAAACTAGTAAACTTGTTAAACTAGTAAACTTAAACTAGTAAACTTGTTAAACTAGTAAACTTAAACTAGTAAACTTGTTAAACTAGTGAACTGTTAAACTAGTAAACTGTTAAACTAGTAAACTTGTTAAACTAGTAAACTTGTTAAACTAGTAAACTGTTAAACTAGTAAACTTGTTAAACTGGTAAACTGTTAAACTAGTAAACTTAAACTAGTAAACTTGTTAAACTAGTGAACTGTTAAACTAGTAAACTTGTTAAACTGGTAAACTGTTAAACTAGTAAACTTAAACTAGTAAACTTGTTAAACTAGTGAACTGTTAAACTAGTAAACTGTTAAACTAGTAAACTTGTTAAACTAGTAAACTGTTAAACTAGTAAACTTGTTAAACTAGTAAACTTGTTAAACTAGTAAACTTAAACTAGTAAACTTGTTAAACTAGTAAACTTAAACTAGTAAACTTGTTAAACTAGTAAACTTGTTAAACTAGTGAACTTAAACTAGTAAACTTGTTAAACTAGTAAACTTAAACTAGTAAACTTGTTAAACTAGTGAACTGTTAAACTAGTAAACTGTTAAACTAGTAAACTTGTTAAACTAGTGAACTGTTAAACTAGTAAACTGTTAAACTAGTAAACTTGTTAAACTAGTAAACTTGTTAAACTAGTAAACTGTTAAACTAGTAAACTTGTTAAACTAGTGAACTGTTAAACTAGTAAACTGTTAAACTAGTAAACTTGTTAAACTAGTAAACTTGTTAAACTAGTAAACTTAAACTAGTAAACTTGTTAAACTAGTAAACTTAAACTAGTAAACTTGTTAAACTAGTGAACTTGTTAAACTAGTAAACTTAAACTAGTGAACTTGTTAAACTAGTGAACTTAAACAAGTAAACTTGTTAAACTAGTGAACTTGTTAAACTAGTAAACTTAAACTAGTGAACTTGTTAAACTAGTAAACTTGTTAAACTAGTGAACTTGTTAAACTAGTGAACTTGTTAAACTAGTAAACTTAAACTAGTAAACTTGTTAAACTAGTGAACTTGTTAAACTAGTGAACTTGTTAAACTAGTAAACTTAAACTAGTAAACTTGTTAAACTAGTGAACTTGTTAAACTAGTGAACTTGTTAAACTAGTAAACTTGTTAAACTAGTGAACTTGTTAAACTAGTAAACTTAAACTAGTGAACTTGTTAAACTAGTAAACTTAAACTAGTGAACTTGTTAAACTAGTGAACTTGTTAAACTAGTAAACTTAAACTAGTAAACTTGTTAAACTAGTGAACTTGTTAAACTAGTGAACTTGTTAAACTAGTAAACTTGTTAAACTAGTAAACTTAAACTAGTGAACTTGTTAAACTAGTGAACTTGTTAAACTAGTAAACTTGTTAAACTAGTGAACTTGTTAAACTAGTAAACTTAAACTAGTGAACTTGTTAAACTAGTGAACTTGTTAAACTAGTAAACTGTTAAACTAGTAAACTGTTAAACTAGTAAACTAAACTAGTAAAGTTGTTAAACTAGTAAACTGTTAAACTAGTAAACTAAACTAGTAAAGTTGTTAAACTAGTAAACTGTTAAACTAGTAAACTTAAACTAGTAAACTTGTTAAACTAGTGAACTGTTAAACTAGTAAACTTAAACTAGTAAACTTGTTAAACTAGTGAACTGTTAAACTAGTAAACTTAAACTAGTAAACTTGTTAAACTAGTGAACTTGTTAAACTAGTGAACTTGTTAAGCCAGTAAATTTGCTAAACTAGTGAACTTGTTAAACTAGTAAACTGTTAAACTAGTAAACTTGTTAAACTAGTGAACTTGTTAAACTAGTGAACTTGTTAAGCCAGTAAACTTGCTAAACTAGTGAACTTGTTAAACTAGTAAACTGTTAAACTAGTAAACTTGTTAAACTAGTGAACTTGTTAAGCCAGTAAACTGTTAAACTAGTAAACTTGTTAAACTAGTGAACTTGTTAAACTAGTAAACTGTTAAACTAGTAAACTAAAACTAGTGAACTTGTTAAACTAGTGAACTTGTTAAACTAGTAAACTTAAACTAGTAAACTTGTTAAACTAGTGAACTTGTTAAACTAGTAAACTGTTAAACTAGTAAACTGTTAAACTAGTAAACTAAAACTAGTGAACTTGCTAAACTAGTGAACTTGTTAAACTAGTGAACTTGCTAAACTAGTGAACTTGTTAAACTAGTAAACTGTTAAACTAGTAAACTAAAACTAGTGAACTTGTTAAACTAGTGAACCTGTTAAACTAGTGAACTTGTTAAACTAGTAAACTGTTAAACTAGTAAACTTAAACTAGTGAACTTGTTAAACTAGTGAACTTGTTAAGCCAGTAAACTTGCTAAACTAGTGAACTTGTTAAACTAGTAAACTTGTTAAACTAGTGAACTTGTTAAGCCAGTAAACTGTTAAACTAGTAAACTTGTTAAACTAGTAAACTTGTTAAACTAGTGAACTTGTTAAGCCAGTAAACTGTTAAACTAGTAAACTTGTTAAACTAGTAAACTTGTTAAACTAGTGAACTTGTTAAACTAGTAAACTTGTTAAACTAGTAAACTTAAACTAGTAAACTTGTTAAACTAGTGAACTTGTTAAACTAGTAAACTTAAACTAGTAAACTTGTTAAACTAGTGAACTTGTTAAACTAGTAAACTTAAACTAGTGAACTTGTTAAACTAGTAAACTTAAACTAGTGAACTTGTTAAACTAGTAAACTTAAACTAGTAAACTTGTTAAACTAGTGAACTTGTTAAACTAGTAAACTTAAACTAGTGAACTTGTTAAACTAGTAAACTTAAACTAGTGAACTTGTTAAACTAGTAAACTTAAACTAGTAAACTTGTTAAACTAGTGAACTTGTTAAACTAGTGAACTTGTTAAACTAGTGAACTTGTTAAACTAGTAAACTGTTAAACTAGTAAACTTAAACTAGTGAACTTGTTAAACTAGTGAACTTGTTAAGCCAGTAAACTTGCTAAACTAGTGAACTTGTTAAACTAGTAAACTTGTTAAACTAGTGAACTTGTTAAGCCAGTAAACTGTTAAACTAGTAAACTTGTTAAACTAGTAAACTTGTTAAACTAGTGAACTTGTTAAGCCAGTAAACTGTTAAACTAGTAAACTTGTTAAACTAGTAAACTTGTTAAACTAGTAAACTTGTTAAAAGTAGCGAACTGAATCCGTGTCCTCTGCTGTCTGAGCCGCAGGTTGCATCCTAAGAACTGTCTGGGCGTCCGTCAGTTTGCGGAGACGATGATGTGCACGACGCTGTACGACTCGGCCAACAGCTTCCTGCACCAGCACTTCGTGGAGGTTTCTCTGTCGGAGGAGTTCCTGGGCCTGCGGGCGGAGGAGGTGCTGGAGCTGGTCGGCTGCGACGAGCTCAACGTTAAAGCGGAGGAGCAGGTCAGCGGCTTCACACTGAAGCCTTTCTCACCACAAACCCGTCAGAAACTTCACATCAGGCTCAAGTCAGGCCAGTCTTTTCCCTCCAGACTGAAAGAAGATTCCCTCCTGGGAATCTTCCTTCGCGACTCTAACGATTAGAGCTGAAAGAGATTGACTCAAAAATCTAATTGCGATTATTTGACAGAATATTGCAAATGCGATTTAAACTGTGATTCATAAATCTTTTAGAACTTTAAAAATGTTTAAAGAAAAGTGATTTAGTTAAAAAACTAGATGTGAGTGTGCGGATTGACTGAGTCTGAGTCTGATGAAGGTTTTGATTCTAAAACTCCTTGTTCACAAATCTAGTTTGGACCAAACTCTCTCTGAAGTAATTAACTGCAGACTGCAGATTTGGAAATTGCACAAGTTTCAGTTACCGCTTAGTTACTACTAGTGTGAACTAAAGCCGTCAGATTCCCGTGTCGACGATCTGACGTAATATGTTTTCAGTTAGAGCGAGCCGACCAATCACAAGAGACTCTGAGCGGAGCCTCGCTCACTGCAGCGTTTGTTCGGAGCGGAGAGCTGAAAGTTTGAATTTTAGTTTTCCAAAATGTCTGTAAATGGGACGGAGTCTCAGCAGATTAATATGAAACATGAACAGGAGAAACATTTTCCTGCCTCAGCTGTCAGGAAGTCAGAGAGAAGAGAGGAAACCAGGAGAGGGGAAGGAGCCAAACGCTGCTGCAGCTCAGTTTAACAAAATAAAAGCTTTCCTCTGACTAGACTGTATTTCCTAGCTGAGCAGTTCAGCAGCCTCGCAGGGTGTACTTCCTGTAGTTGAGACGTTGTACTTCCTGTCTGAGCGGCGGAGCTTCCTGTGCAGGTGTTCGAGGCGGTGTTGGCGTGGGTTCGTCACGACGGCGCGCGGCGCGAGGCGCTGCTGCCGGAGCTGCTGGCCAAGATCCGACTTCCTCTCTGCCGACCTCAGTTCCTGTCCGACCGGGTCCAGCAGGACGAGCTCGTCCGCTGCTGCCACAGATGCAGGTGACAAAAAACACCAACTGCGACTTTGGTGTTTATATGAAGTTTCCATGGTGATGTATCTGCTGAGTTTAGTGTCATGACCCTGGAAGCCTGTTAAAACTGCTATCTTATAATGTTCAAAACATATAGGCATCAGTGAGAAAATCCACTTTTCTCTCATATTCAACATAGATACAACATAGATACATTACATTAGATGTACATTAGATGTAAAGTTGAAAGCTTTTACCAGACAAACTCTCTGTTTGAAGCAGTGAACATCTGCGTGTTTTAAGGTTCATGTGATGAAGTCATGGAACAGTAATTCACTGCCTTGTCAATCTATAGTTTCTGCTCTGATGTGCATAATGAAAAGCATCTAAAAAGTAAGAGAATTGAATTGCAGTTTTGAAATATATCAGTCTATGTGTTTCTTCTCTGGTTATAAATTACAGAGAAATACCAGCAGCAGATCAGCTGTCACAGTGATTAGTTAGAGATAAAGATAAAGATGCACTTTATTGATCCCCTACGGGAAATTCAGGTGTCACAGCAGCAATGTACAGTACAGTAGCAGAACAAAGAGAAGGTAATTAAAAAAAAAATAGAATAAGAACAGTGCAAAGTTATTATGTTTTAATGTTTTATTCAAATCTTGGCAGCTGCTTGTTTACTGTGTGAAGGAAACCGTCCAGAGGCTTGAGCGTGTTTTACACAGTAAGCCGGACCGGTGCTGATCCAGATCTGTTTTGTGACAGAGATCTGGTGGACGAAGCGAAGGATTTCCACCTGATGCCGGAGCGCCGGCCGCACCTCCCGGCCTTCAAAACCCGCCAGCGCTGCTGCACCTCCATCAGCGGCCTGATCTACGCTGTGGGAGGACTCAACAGCTCCGGTCAGCCGCTTCGCCTCGCTGTCGCTCTGTTACAAGCTGCTGCTGCTGTTCTCATTCCTGCTGCATCCAGTAGTTACATGTGTTTTTCTTCTAGGTGACGTCACCTCCAGATATTTATAGTTTGATATGAGAAAATGTTTCAGGATGTAAAACATCAGCGGTAAACGTCAGGTTTTGGTGTCAGTCCCTCAGAATCAAAGAGCGAGGGCTTCTTTCTAGAGCCGCCATTTTGCACCAAGAGACGTCCAACAATCATACAGGGAGAAATCCATCGTAGAAGAAGAGAGAGACCAGTTTCTCCACCACAGGAGCAGGAGAGAGACCAGAATGCACTGCAGCAGCCTCAATAGACCAGAATGCACTGCAGCAGGGAGACAGGAGGGGGTTTCAGTCACAGCATGGCCGCCTCAGTGTTCACCAGCCAGCTGGCTAGCTAGCGATAATTATATGTTCACCTTTTACTGAATGGAAGTCCCCACCTCTTCTCTGGGGGTTGTTGAAAGGCATTCTGGGAAACATAGTAAATGACTACCTGCAGTAGAGGGAGACAGGCAGGCTGAGGGACAGTGTGATGTCGAACATCATGTTTTTAACTCTTGTGTTCATCCTGAATAATAATCTGATGAAGCTGCTTCTGTTTCTCCACCAGGCGACTCTCTGAACGTCGTCGAAGTGTTCGATCCGATCGGAAACTTCTGGGAGCGGTGCCAGCCAATGAGGACGGCCCGGAGCCGAGTGGGCGTGGCCGTGGTCAACGGGCTGCTGTACGCCATCGGCGGATACGACGGCCAATCGCGGCTCAGCACGGTGGAGGTTTACAACCCGGAGACGGACAGCTGGACGAGAGTCTCCAGCATGAACAGCCAGCGCAGGTCAGACAGGAGACTCTTCCTCTGGTTTTATATTTATAGATCTCCACACTTTATTTCATAGTGCCGGGCCATATGGCTGAAATCAGTATCACCATAATCATAAGGAATCTTTTCGATATCGATATCTATCACGATATGTTTCACATGTTAAATGGTCAAATCCCATTGAACTGAATGGTAATGTTAGGTGTGATGTCCAACAAAACTGACATTTTATATGGAAATATAATATTTAAAATGACAGTTTTTAAATAAAATCTGCTTGTTCTCATCAGTTCAGACAGCAGAATTATGTCATGATTTCCAAAACCAGAATATTGATCTACATCCAGCACTCATTTCATACTATATATACTTATTTTTTATATATATTTTCATATCTTACATGTTTTCATTCATATGTCTTTATCTCAGGATGTATGATGTTATTCTACACACTCTGCACCAGGCTGTAATTCATAGATTTTCATACCATTCATTCATATATTTCTGTTTAACTTGTGTTATATTTAATATTGCCTCTATTCTTATTTCTATTCTTTTCTTTACTGGATCCTGTTACTGTTTGCATTTTCCCCACAGATCAATAAAGTTTCATCTAATCTGATTTTATATAAATGTAATATAGAAGTTCACCGAGGTGGGGACTCGAGTCACATGACGTGGACTCGAGTCACATGACTTGGACTCGAGTCATAGTTTTAATAGCTTGAGACTTGACTTGCTGCATGAAGAGAAGACTTGAGACTTGACTTGACTTGGGTTCTGGTGACTTGGGACTTGACTCTGACTTGTACTTTGATGACTTGAAAAGGTTTCTAAAGTCTTGACTTGAGATCTTGTGTTTGTGTAAATGACTTAGATTGAAAGTGATGAGATTTGTTCCAGCGGACGACTGAATTTAAATTCTGTTTTCTGAATTTGTATGGAATGATTGAATTTATTGAAGTTGAAACTGATTATAGAAATCAAACTCATGATGCTCTTACCAAGTTTTTATCCTATTAAAACCATATTGCATTGAAAAGTCCTAGATATTTAGTTTTCTTTAAGATATTAAATTGATACTGGACTCTTGATTTGTTCTGACTTGACTTGCTGTTCTACATTTAGACTTGAGACTTGACATTAATGACTTGGACTTGACTTGGTAATCTACATTTAGACTTGACTTGAGACTTGTGCCTCGAGACTTGAGACTTGAGACTTGGTGACTTGGTCCCTGTTCCCCAGTGGAAGCAGAGTTGATAAGAGTCTTTGCTGTTTCCTGTCCAGCGCCATGGGAACGGTTGTGATTGACGGTCACATCTTCGTGTGCGGCGGCTACGACGGAAAGTCGTCCCTGAACTCGGTGGAGTGTTACTCTCCGGAGACGGACAGGTGAGACTCTGCGTGTCTTCAGCCTGGACCGGGAGAGGAGGAGCGTTTGTTTGTTCAGCCTGTTGCTTCTGGCTGGGCGTGTTTCAAACGCCCCTCCTGACACATGACACGGGCCTTTTAACCACAAATAAGACAGAATATCATAATTTGGCACTTAGGCTTTAGACACACTTGCCTTAAAGCAATATTCCACTCCAGAATATAATCTCACCAAGACCAGATGCAGCTGGACCAGTTTGTAGCGTTCAGATTTTTACTTTCCATTCATTTGAATAGAAACTGACATTGAACACGTTGGTGAACAGATTCAACAAGCCCAACACCATGTGTTGCTTAGATCATAATTGTGCACATTTTTAAATTTATAAACCTATAATCTAGCGGTAGGACAGTAAACAACAGAAATAATCACAGTTGTAGTGAAAAGTTTTGTTTTATTTCAGGTGGTTTCCCGCAAATTATACCAAATGGCCATTTCTTGAATTCTTGAATAATAATAATAATAATAATAATTATTATTATTATTGTTGTTGTTATTATTGTTGTTGTTGCTATTATTAGGAATAATAATAATTATTATTATTATGATAATAGCCTCGAAATTTGAAGTAATTTAGAATTTAGCACCCCCCCCGCCCCCCACCCGCAATAATGTCATATACTGCGATGTGTTGGCGGGACAGCATGGCGATATTACATTTTGGATATCGCCCAAGCCTAATTGAAATCATATGATGTCATGGTGTCAGATAAAGTTTGGCCCTGCTGGCTTCCTGTAGGTGGGCGGTGGTGATGGAGATGAGCGCCAGCCGCAGCGCCGCCGGCGTGACGGTCTTCGACGGACGCATTTTTGTCTCTGGCGGCCATGACGGTTTACAGATCTTCAACACGGTCAGTTGATCACAGAACACAACAGACAGAGACGCATGGAGCAGGACAGACTGTAACAGACCAAACAGACTGACTCCTGCTACAGGACTCACTCACCTCATCACAATAATAATAAACATCAAATTCATACATACTTGTATGTCTCATTAGAATCAGTTCAGGGTAACAGCTGTGTAGTATTGATCAATTCTACAATCAATATGTAATCAATCAAACCGCCTCATCAGTCTGGAGCAGATCCTGACGTCAGACCAGATCTCCGTCCAGTTTGCGTTGTAACGCCTCCTCCCTCCTGCAGGTGGAGTACTACAACCACCACACCGACCGCTGGCACCCGGCGGCCGGGATGATGAATAAGCGCTGTCGGCACGGCGCCGCGGCGCTGGGCAGTCACATGTACGTGGCGGGAGGTTACGACGGCTCGGGCTTCCTCAGCGGCGCCGAGGTGTACAGCTCGGCGTCCGGACAGTGGAGCCACCTGGTGGCCATGAACACCCGGCGCAGCAGAGTGTCGCTGGTGGCCACATCCGGCAGACTGTACGCCGTGGGCGGCTACGACGGACAGTCCAACCTCAGCTCCGTAGAGATGTACAACGCCGACGACAACCACTGGACGTTCATGGCGCCCATGGTCTGCCACGAGGGCGGGGTCGGGGTCGGGTGTATACCCCTCCAGCCCGCCTAGACCGGCCGACCGGAGCCGGAAGATTAAAGATGGGATTTCTGATGCGGGACTGTAGGAACTAAGAGCAGGGAAGAGGAAGCGCTCCTCTCTGTTCGTTGAGCTTCACCAGGTACGACGGCCGGTCCGAGGCTCCGACCGCACCGCGGACAGACTGTACGCTACAAGGTTCGAGCCTGTGGGATTATGGGTAAAAGCTATAGAGTTCGCCTTTGGGGGACTAGCTGGCATTCTGCAATTAGCAAGTGTGTGGACTGATAAATCAAATATTAAATGTTGATTTTATTTTATACTTGATTCAAATGACTAGAATATCAAGAGAACTAACTTTACTTTCCAAATGAAATGAGGCTTTTTACTTGAAACAAGGTCAGCTGCTTTTAATCATTTTCTCGTCAGTTAAAAAGTCTTCAGTCTCCAAGTCTGTTCATTTGACCGTTTCACTTATCAGACATATTGATTACAGTAACACATGGTACAGGACAACAGACTGACAGCAGCACCAAACTAAACTGGTTAACAGGATCTGGGTTACATCAAGTCTGACACTGTTGGATGTTTTGGCTGTTGAGGCTCTATGAGGATATTTGGCTCTGTATATGTTTTTAATATGTATTTGGGCAGGAACACATTTTGTCATTCTTCAGCCTTGTTCTGTTATTACTTTGGATCTGTCCGCTTCTCCATTAGGATCCATGGAGGTTTTCATTCCAGCCAATCACATGGCAGCTGATTTCAGCGATTAGAAGTTAGTGAAACCAGCTTGTGTAGTTTGGCAGGTGCTTACAGCAGAGCACATGGAAGCCTGCTGAACAATGGCCAGGGGCTTTTATTGTGAAAAACATTAGCAAAGTGGCAAGAAAGAATAGAAACCCTGGCTCCACATATCACCTTCCACCGCTGCCGGGCTTTCCGACCAACAGTTCAGTCAAACTTTATTCTTTATTCATGCACCAGGAAACTCAATGTGCTTTACATAAAAACACACAACAGCAGTCAGGGTCAGTCCAGTCTGAAACCAGTAACTCCAGTATCAATGAGGTGTTTCTCCAGTCACTTCTAACCAGAAGACTAGAATGGATAGAACGGTTCTTCCACTGTTTGTCATGGTAATTTGGCTAGTACAGATTATGTGATTATGGAATTTTAAGCATTAGTTTGTATGTAACACAAGTCTGGACATTAAGTCTGTCACACTGTGAGAACTGAGCAGATGAGTCTGTTAGACTGTCAGAACTCAACTGAAAGCTAACGTTAGCGACGAGGCTAACGTAGCTTTATCAAAGATTGTGTTTCTCTCTCTAGCTCTTCTCGTCAAAATCAGCATATTAGCAAACCAGCTGGTAAGCCTCATCATCAAACAGGTTCCTTTAACTTAATATAGCTCCTTAAATGCTATAAACTAACGTAGCTTAGCATACCTTTAGTGGAGAAGAAAAGTTAGCGTTCGCTAACTTCAAACAGCTAACAGACATCAGCTGACATTAACTCAACTATAAACACTTCCACTAACTGCCCAGATGTCAAAACTGTTGACCGACTTAAAAAGACAGCAGCAGTTGGTGAAGCTCCGCCTAGTGGAGGCAGAGTGAAACTTCATTCAGCTGCGATGGCAGTTTTCACTGCTTTGGTTCTTGACGCAAAACCTCTCACCTCACCGATTTGCCGTAAGTCAGGAAGCTAGCCCAACGGTTCACATAAAATGGCCGCCGCTCCGACCGTCCAGGAATGTTGATTTTTAATGGGAAAGACCGTTCTATCCATTGAAGTTGCATCTAACACACTGAGGCCAACAGCCTCTAGCAAGCTAACCAGCTCAGCTAGCTAATCAGTTCAGCTAACAAACCACTTCAGCTAACAGACCAGTTTGGCTAGCTAATCAGTTCAGCTAACAAACCACTTCAGCTAACAGACCAGTTCAGCTAGCTAATCAGTTCAGCTAACAAACCAGTTCAGCTAACAGACCAGTTCAGCTAGCTAATCAGTTCAGCTAACAAACCACTTCAGCTAACAGACCAGTTCGGCTAACAGACCAGTTCAGCTAGCTAACCAGCTCAGCTAACAAACCACTTCAGCTAACACACCAGTTCAGCTAACAAACCAGCTCAGCTAGCTAGCTCTACCAGCTCCAGGTGGGTGTGGCCTGACGTTGGTGCTGCCTGTAGTTCTTCCAGTCACCACTGGGTGGCATCAGCAGGTGGAGGGTGGCAGTCCAGCTGACAGTAACACTCCAGTAGTCACTAACTTCACAGTCTTCACATGGGCCGGCGCTGTGTGTTTCCTCTGGTTTATCCTGTAGGGCTTCAGTATTTTCTGGCTGAAATATTTCATGTCCTGTCTTTAAACAGGAGGCCAGTGGGATGGGGATTAACAAGCTTAGATCATCATTTCTTGGTTATTTTATGCCTTTTTCATTTATTTTCCACCATGCTTCATGCAAAATCAGGTGTAGGGATTAAAGACCCAGTTTCCAGCTCTTGAACTCTGGTGTTTCCTGAGTGTCTGTAGTGTCTGATTTAATCAGTTACCTGTGAGTCCTGTGATACCTGTCAGTATGATGGATATACTGTTTGGATTGACTAGACTCTGAGTTGTCATGCCTCATTTATAAAAATGCTCTTTGATGCTATCCTAGATTTCATCTGATTGTTTCACAATGTGACTTGGATTTGTTCATAAATGCAACACTTGTATCTAAGACTCTTGTACAAATGAGGCGTTTCCAAAACCACAGACTGTCTTCACATTTCAGTCAGGTAGTTTTGGATTATTGGGACCAAAAGGTTTTATTTTGTGTCAGTTCTTCTCAGTAACGCAGTGTGTTGCAGATATCTGTTCACACCAGCAACCTGAAGCCACTGAGACACTGTGGTGACACCCGGCGACACCTGGTGACACCCGGCGACACCCAGTGACAGTGACACCCGACTCCCAGCCAAAACAGAAGCAGTCTAGTCTGCCTGCCTGTTCAGTGAAGACAGGATGGGAAGTGAGAACTGGCTTCACCTGGAATCGCATCACGTCTTCCCTGCGTCCAGAAAGGTTCAAACCCCAGGCGGTGTGTCACGCTGTCTGCTGCAGACACATCATGTGTCAAATAAAAGTTTACACTTTTCAAATCCAACATGAAACACATTTTTCCTGCTGCTCTTATTTATTAAAACTCGCTGCCTGTTATCGAAGGTTCCTGTAAAGAAAAAGGCAGCAGACAGATTTCAGCAGAAACTGATATTTCATTTGGCACAAGCTTTTCTTTCTTGCTTCTTCAGGAATGAAAATGTTTTTGAGTCATTGTGATTTTATTGGAGCTGACTGGGGTTGCACTCAACAAGCTTTCATCACATTTCCTTATTTTATTTTTTGCTGCTGTTTACAGTGTTCACTTCTTTTCCATAATATTTAATACAAAATCAGGTTTTGCGATTATTCAAGACCTCTTGAAGTCAGAATGGAGGTTTTTAAGCAATGTCCCCAACCAGAGTACTGCAAGGAGATTATACATGCCAAACGTTTCCCATAAATGATGTTTAGTTTTAGATATTGCTCTTTTCTCTCCTCTCTTCCTGTAAATCTACAGCAAGGTCTTGCTGCACTCGAGGGCTTCTGAAAACATTTTGAAAGCTCAATTTTTAAGAAAATCACCTTCATCACTGCTTCTTGCTCAAACACTGTACTTCCTGTATCACCAACATGATGCACACCTCCACACAACATCATATAAAATCATTTCCCCAGAGCTTTAAATATCATGGGGTCTTTGATGACAACATTTGGTGTAAACACGATGGTCCAGAAAATCCTGGGCTGGGCGTCGTTTTGCTCATCAGACTCTCCACATGGGAGCAGAAGACTGAGCATCACGGTCCTGGAGATCCTGCAGCGTCGGTCTGGGAGTCTGGAGCAGCAGGAGGACTGGCAGCTCCCTCAGGCTCTGAAGGCTGGTCTGAGCACCTGGAGAGGTATTATCATTATTATTATTACTGCTGGAATTCCTATTATTATTAGCATTATTATTATTATTATTTGTATAATGTCCAACAACTTCTCCATACATTGATAACTTTTTCTCCATTTTGGCATATAGATAGTCCTGGTCAACAGCTACCGGGACACAAAAAATGGCACTGATTGGCCCATAGGGGGCGCTATAATTAGCTGCCAAAATCTAAGGCTCCGCCAAGCCAACCCATTGAGGCACAAACATGCTTCAATGTTATTACGCTACGCGTATGCAAAGTGGTTGCATTGCGAACGGCATTGTTCACATACTCCGGCGTACTTTCTGTCCAACTGGACGTTTAAAAGGTTTATCCACCAGATACCCACTAGTGGGCAGGAGAGGGTCGGAATATGTTGACAGCTACTTCCGTTTCTGTACAACAACAACAACAACAAACATGGCAACAGTGGAGGAGATTGTTATGATGTATGCACTGAGAAGACGGGAGAAAGCTGCAGTGGCTCCAACAGCGAAGACGGTCGGCCACATGAGACATGAGATCGTTCCGTCAGCTTCCCTTCAAATGATCCCGCCATCTGTCCCGGCATCTGTCAAGTCACTGGGCAGAAAATTGTGGTTACTGCCTATACTGCCCCCGTGGTTTATGACGGTATTGCACCTTGCGGATAGCGTTCATTTTTGAGGACTTGCACAAAGAGCGCTCTAAACGACCGCAGGATACGTGCGAGAGCCATCCATGTGTAATTAAAATAAACTATGTTTCTGCCCTTAGTCGTAGAGATGTGAAACTTGGTACACATATGTATTTGATCATGCTGAACAATGTTGCATCTAGGACCCATAAATAATAAACATAAATAATTTTCTTTTTTGGATATTTTGAAATACCTTCAAAAATCTTCTTCTCATGAACCGCAAGTCAGAATGAGACCAGACCGGTCTGCAGGCTTCTTGGACTGAGCTTTACTTTGTTTGAAACTAGCTAAGGAATCGGGCAAAAAATGGCAGTTATTGATCAATGTAGTGGAACCCATTCCATTGCTGCCATGCAGCTATATTTATTATTATTATTATTATTACTATTTTATTTTTGGTAGCAGTAGTTTGAAACGGCAGCTTTCCCCTCAGTTAACGTTCTATACTGTCTAACTACACTGGCATTACATGTTCATCCTTACTGTGTTTTTTCTAAAATAGAAACACCGGGTCAGTCCAGGAATTCAAGCAACTTTCAAAAAATGTTCCTGTCTGAAATCCAGGCAGACAGCTGAGCCTGGGCCTGTGACCAGAAGGTTGCTGGTTTGAATCCCTGAACAGAGTTAGAGAAAGGTTCATCTCAGTCTGGAAGGTCGCCAGTTCAAATCCCCGCACCGCACTCCCCTCAGTCACTACTGCCGAGCTGCCTCTGAGCAAGGCGCTGAGCCTCAGCTGCTGCAGTGGAAACGGTAGCAGACTGCGGGTGGACTGGAATGTGTGTTACTGTGAATGTCAAACAAGGTTTTGCTGGATTACTAAAGGTTAAGGCGGACGGGGTGGGGGCGTGGCCTCAGGACTCACATGGGGGGGGCTGGGTGGTAGCGGCTCTCCTCCCCGTCCAGGATGCCGTGGTACGCTCCGATCTCCTGCTCCAGCCGCAGCTTGTTGCTCATCAGGGTTTCGTAGCCGCGGCGCTGCTGCTCGATGTCGCCGCGCACGTCGGCCAGCTCCGCCTCCAGCTTGGCCACCACCGAGCCGAGGTTCTGCAGCTCCAGGTCGTGCCAGTGCCGCGCGTCGCCCAGCGAGTTCTCCAGGCCGCGCTTCTGTACGGGCACATGCTACTGATTAGTTTGGTTTTATTGACTTCTATTTTAGTTTGGTTTCTGTAATATTTCAAACAGGGTTTGGTAGTTTTACTTTAGCTTTGATTTTTCAGAAATTAGTTTCTAGATTTTATTATTTTGTTAATAAAATATTTCTTTAAGATGTTTCTTTAAAAGTGCTCGCTGCCCGCTCACCAGCGCTCTGATGGACTCGGTCTCGGCCTGCAGGCTCTGGATCTTACAGCCGGCGTCGCTGCACTCAGCCTTCAGCGTCTCCACTTCCTCTTCCTCACGGCTCAGCTGGCTGCTCACACACTCCGCCTGCTGCAGCAACACACAGTTTAACAAACAGATGTCTGAGGCTGCTTACTGCAGGACGGGACGGGACGGGACGGAACACTACAGGACGGGACAGGACGGGACGGGACGGGACAGGACGGGACGGGACAGGACGGGACACTACAGGACGGGACAGGACGGGACGGGACGGGACGGAACACTACAGGACGGGACGGGACAGGACGGGACACTACAGGACGGGACGGGACGGGACGGGACGGGACAGGACGGGACGGGACAGGACAGGACAGGACACTACAGGATGGACAGGGCAGGACGGGACACTACAGGACGGGACAGGACGGAACACTACAGGACGGGACGGGACAGGACGGGACACTACAGGACGGGATGGGACAGGACGGAACACTACAGGACGGGACAGGACGGGACACTACAGGACGGGATGGGACAGGACGGAACACTACAGGACGGGACAGGACGGGACACTACAGGACGGGACGGGACAGGACGGAACACTACAGGACGGGACAGGACGGGACACTACAGGACGGACGGGACAGGACGGAACACTACAGGACGGGACGGGACACTACAGGACAGGATGGGTCACTACAGGACACTACAGGACGGGACAGGACAGGACACTACAGGACAGGATGAGTCACTACAGGACACTACAGGACAGGACGGGACACTACAGGGCAGGACGGGACACTACAGGACAGGACGGGACAGGACAGGACGGGACACTACAGGACAGGACGGGACCCTACAGGACAGGACGGGACACTACAGGACGTGACAGGACAGGATAGGACGGGACACTACAGTACAGGATGGGACAGGACACTACAGGACAGGACGGAACATGACACTACAGGATGGGACAGGACACTACAGGACAGGACGGAACAGGACACTACAGGACGGGACAGGACACTACAGGACAGGACGGAACAGGACACTACAGGACGGGACAGGACACTACAGGACAGGATGGAACAGGACACTACAGGACGGGACAGGACACTACAGGACAGGATGGGACACTACAGGACGGGACAGGACACTACAGGACAGGACGGAACATGACACTACAGGACAGGACGGAACAGGACACTACGGAACAGGACACTACAGGACGGGACAGGACACTACAGGACGGGACAGGACACTACAGGACGGGACATGACACTACAGGACAGGACGGAACAGGACACTACAGGACGGGACAGGACACTACAGGACAGGACGGAACAGGACACTACAGGACGGGACAGGACACTACAGGACAGGACGGAACAGGACACTACAGGACGGGACAGGACACTACAGGACAGGACGGAACAGGACACTACAGGACGGGACAGGACACTACAGGACAGGACGGGACAGGACACTATAGGATAGGACATGACACTACAGGACAGGACGGGACAGGACACTATAGGACGGGACAGGACACTACAGGACAGGATGGGACAGGACACTACAGGATGGGACAGGACACTACAGGACGGGACATGACACTACAGGACAGGACAAGACACTACAGGACAGGATGGGACAGGACACTACAGGACGGGACAGGATACTACAGGACGGGACAGGACACTACGGGACATGACACTACAGGACAGGACGGAACAGGACACTACAGGACGGGACAGGACACTACAGGATGGGACAGGACACTACAGGACAGGACGGAACAGGACACTACAGGACGGGACAGGACACTACAGGACAGGACGGAACAGGACACTACAGGATGGGACATGACACTACAGGACGGAACAGGACACTACAGGACGGGACAGGACACTACAGGACAGGACGGAACAGGACACTACAGGACGGGACAGGACACTACAGGATGGGACAGGACACTACAGGACAGGACGGAACAGGACACTACAGGACGGGACAGGACACTACAGGACAGGACGGAACAGGACACTACAGGATGGGACATGACACTACAGGACGGAACTGGACACTACAGGACGGGACAGGACACAACAGGACAGGACGGAACAGGACACTACAGGACGGGACAGGACACTACAGGACAGGATGGGACAGGACACTATAGGATGGGACATAACACTACAGGACAGGATGGGACAGGACACTACAGGATGGGACAGGGCACTACAGGACAGGATGGGACAGGACACTACAGGATGGGACAGGACACTACAGGATGGGACAGGACACTACAGGACAGGATGGGACAGGACACTACAGGATGGGACAGGACACTACAGGATGGGACAGGACACTACAGGACGGGACATGACACTACAGGACAGGATGGGACAGGACACTACAGGATGGGACAGGACACTACAGGACAGGATGGGACAGGACACTACAGGATGGGACAGGACACTACAGGATGGGACAGGACACTACAGGACGGGACATGACACTACAGGACAGGACGGGACACTACAGGACAGGATGGGACAGGACACTACAGGACGGGACAGGACACTACAGGACAGGACAGATATATACTGTATCTACCTGTCTCCTGATTGGTCCATACTTTGTATATATCTATCTGTCTCCTGATTGGTCCAAACTTTGTATATATCTATATGTCTCTTGATTGGTCCGTACCTTGTATATACTGTATCTACCTGTCTTCTAATTGGTCTGTACCTTGTATATATCTATCTACCTGTCACCTGATTGGTCCGTACCTTGTATATATCTACCTGTCTCCTGATTGGTCCGTACCTTGTATATATCTACCTGTCTCCTGATTGGTCCATACCTTGCACTCCAGGTAGCTGTCGGTCTCGGCTCGGTTCCTCTCGATCACTTTCTCCCAGTGGGTTCGGATGTAGGCCAGTATCTGGTCCAGACTGGTTTCTATGGGAGCGTCGGGTTCGTCCACATCGCGTCCCGCCATCTGGCCGTACAAGACCCGCACATCCTGGACGGATAACAGACGGGTGAGACGGGTGAGACGGGTCAGATGGGTCAGGTGTAAGGCCCGTTACAGACTCTATGTAAGCACTGCATGCAACACAAAGGGGCGACGCAAGAGGCGTTCCTCACATTCTTGCGTAGCAAAATGTGTCATCCAAAATTTGTAACGCAACACTAACATCTGCTGCAATGTCACATGTTTCAGGTAGGAACGCTAAATGAAAATTACTTCTAAAAGACCAACTACCAATGAAGAAATAATTTCCTGTCTAAACAAATGAAAATGGCGGTGGCTGATCTGGCAGTACAATCTTCTTTTCAACTTTTTCTTTTGGTGACGATGGAGAATGTATAAAAGTGCACATTCCTCTACAGGAGCCATTTTTTAACACCCTGCTTTATGTCAATGCTCCAGATCCCAGATGATATAATGCTGCCATACTCCGGACTGGTGGCTTTGCTCCTCCTTGTGGATAAAAGCAGTTTTACCTCGGACAGGCTGCAGGAAGCCTCTGAAGGTGCGTGTCCTATGTAAGCAGACAGTTCGCGTAGGTCGAGAACTTGCGTTAGTGTATGTGAGCCTTGCCTGAGTCTGTACCGGGCCGAAGGCTTGACAAATAAAGCTTCAGTTTCACTCAGTTGGTCACTTTTTAAACACATGAATCTAGCTTTATCCTCAACAATTCAGGGAACTGTTGCCCCTATGGTCAGTCCTTTAGTGACTGGCAGCAGGTGCGTGGGTTCCAATTAGTACAGACTTCATAAGAAAAGACAAGGGAGGGGGAGGGATAAATATATATATATATATATAAATATAGTAAAACTTGTTGTATCAGTCTGACTGATATCCGGTCTGATCTGATGCAGTTTGATTGATGACAGTATTTATTGTTGAGTTGATGCTACACTGGTTGTCTATGGGAAGAGCTGAACCTGAACTGATTCTAATGAGACATTATTATCATTGTTGTTATTATTATTATTATTAGTAGTAGTAGTAGTAGTAGTAGTAGTAGTAGTAGTAGTAATACTGGGTTTTTTGGGGGGGGAAATTGTAAAAGTTAAAGATAATAAATATTGACACAAAATATTGGATTGATTATTATTCAATATAAAACTCCAGGGTTAGAGCAGGGTTAGTTGTTACTGAGTTTGATCAGACCTCCTCATGGTTCAGTTATTGATTGATCAGACCTCCTCATGGTTCAGTTATTGATTGACCAGACCTCCTCATGGTTCAGTTATTGATTGACCAGACCTCCTCATGGTTCAGTTATTGATTGACCAGACCTCCTCATGGTTTAGTTATTGATTGACCAGACCTCCTCATGGTTCAGATATTGATTGATCAGACCTCCTCATGGTTGTGCTCCAGGCCTCGCAGCTCGGCCCTCATGTTCTCCATCTGCTCCTCCAGGTCGGCCTTGGTGACGTTGGCGTCGTCGATCACTTTGTACAGCGAGCTGATCTCCTCCTCCACCGCCTTCCTGAACGGCTGCTCGTTCTCGAACCTGCAGGAGGTCAAACAGCCGTTACGCCTCCTTCACCTGCTTCAGCAGCATACTGCTGAAACCGTTAGTCGATTGATCGATTAGTCGATGGACACAAAATTAAACAATTTCGTTTTAGTCATTTATCAAGTAAAAGTACATATATGAATACATTTGCTGGTTGCAGCTTCACAGATTTGCTACTTTCCTCTGTTTCATATCATTAGGCTATAAATTGAATACTTGGGGTTTTTTGTAACCCTAAACCTAAGCCTAAGGAAGAAATATGATTGTGGGCTCTGGAAACTGGCGATGGGCATTTGTCATTATTCGGTATATTTTTTCAAGAGGCTGTGGCCGTTATCATCTGTTGATTACGTACGGGATTGAAGACCTGGGAAAAGCAACTCTTATCATTTTGCGCACAGAATGGCTCCACAGAGACCGGCTCTGGAACCGGCTCCGAGACCGAAGTGACACAACAGTCTAACATGTGCTCCTTCAGGAGCCTTCGGGAGCAGTTTGGTTACCGGAGGATATCATGAGAAGCAACACTTTGTTTCCTCGTGAGATCTGACTCATAATCCTCCTGAACGGCATACAACTGAGAGCCACCGTGGAAACCGTTTGGATTCCCTTACAGAAAGACGCAACTCAGATTCTAACAAAGTTCCCACTGAAGCAGCCGCTCCCGGAGCCCCGAACGCCGCTGCCGCCGCTGCCGCCGCTGCCGCCGCCGCCGCCGCCGCCGCTGCCGCCGCTGCTGGATTGAAGCGCAATGCGTTTCCTGCGGGACGGTCCTTCACTAACAACCGCAAGGCGCGGGCAACGGAGGAAGGTGAGCAGAAATAAACTGTCTCATCTCTGGCAGTACAGACAATCTAAAGCTTTTCAAATTATTTTGAACAACAGCGAATACCCTGACCCCCCTCCGTGTCCAAATAATTGCGAGCAGGTGCAATTACAGTACGAGAGAAAGTGTCGGCCGGCTGCCTCCCTGACACCTGCACTTTACTCAGGCTGAGGTGGAGACTGTGTTGCGCAATCTACCCCATAATAAAGCAAGTGCACTGGACGGCGTGTCATATGAATCTCTCAAGGCCACGCAGTCATGTGCACAACATTTTTACTATCTGCTTGGAAAATAAAAGAGTACCTGATTGTTGGCTCTTGTTCACAGAATCCCCAGAAAAGACAACAACCCATCAGCCTTCTACCTGCCATCTATGACGTGTTCACGAAATGTATTCTTGCCCGAAGTCTCCCATGGCTTATGGCTGCAGACATCTGATCCCCCAAGCAAACGTCTTACATCAACAGGCAAGGCATGAAGTGTTTTCTCTCAAGACAGGAATTGATGACTTTAAGCACGAGTCCAGATTCTATACTGTTTGTCTGGACTTCCGAGATGCATTTGGAACTTTAGCACATAATGTCATGTTAGAAGCTCTCTCAGGTTTATATTGACATTGTTAAAGATGTGTATTATGGTTCATTTATACAGGTTGTCTGTGGTAAACGGCTCACAGATCCAATCCCTCTCCAAGTAGGCATTAAGACTGGCTGTCCGTGGAGTGCAGTTAACTTTGTGTTAGCGATCAACCAGTTGTTAAAGTGGCTTCATTTCCCCCCTGCTGGTGACGCTCAGATTTCCTCTGGTCAAGAGACTCATGAACAACATGCTCTCCGGTACGGACTCCTCTTGGAGCGGTCAGGATTAAAGATAAGGAGGTTAAAGATTCCAAATGTGCAGTTTTCTATGAAAGGCGGAGTGGGGAAACCGCTGGTGTCATTCAGTCAGATACACTACCTGTATTCACACGGAGTTTACTCTCAGCATGAGACACATACTGTACATGTCTCGGTCATAAATTCAATGTAGCAGGTGAATGGAAAGAACAAGTCGATGAAATCATATCTGAGTATTCCTCCAGACTTGATCTAATAAATGCATCGCCTCTGCCACTTACTATGAAATTGGAAGCGATCAGACAAGTAGCACTGGCCAAAGTACAGCATCTGTTTTCCAATGTACATATTCCACTAAAGTCACTACGTGACTTGAATGATAAAACTGTACGTCTGGTAAGACAGTGGGCTGGCTTAAATACGCATACTCCATGTGATGTCATATTCCACAGTAAACGGGAGGGCGGACTGCGGGTTCCTAACTTTGAATGGACATACATCGCTACGAGGCTCTGCCATCTGCTAAATGTGCTTAACAGTGAGGATGGATGTGTCGGAGAGCTTGAGCTTTACATGTGTAGGCATGACAGAACAGTCTAAAGATATCGCATCTATTTTCAGGTCATATCTACTGCTTTACATCATCCTACTGTGAAGCCGGGCGTGTTCAGTCTGTAGTGAAGGTTCAGTCTGTAGTGAAGGTTCAGTCAGTTCAGTCTGTAGTGAAGGTTCAGTCAGTTCAGTCTGTAGTGAAGGTTCAGTCAGTTCAGTCTGTAGTGAAGGTTCAGTCTGTAGTGAAGGTTCAGTCAGTTCAGTCTGTAGTGAAGGTTCAGTCAGTTGTGCACATTTCACAGCTAGGCTGCAAGTGTAAACTTCTAGTTTTGGTATCTGCAGCCTGGGTCATGTGACGAGCTGGAGGGGCGGGGCTTCAGATAGAGAAGGGCTGAGCAGTTAGCAGAGTATTGTTCAGTTTCTGCTGTTACTGGCAGCCGCTCAATATGGAGAAAGGAAGCGTTGCTTTTTATATCCATGAAATGGATCCTGTCTGTTATTTTGTGACCTGCCATTACTCTGTTTCTGTATGCATCAATAACTGACTGACTCCTAATATTTGTCTGCAGTTATAATGTTTTTGTCCTTTGTATGCTTGTATTTATGTGGACATAAATAAATCATTTAAATGTGTGTGTGGCTGTCTGCCTGGCGGTGGGCGGGATCTCGACCCTCCTCAGCGCCACATGCTGCCTCTGTCCTGCCTGTCTCTGTTCTGCTCTCTCCTGTCATTGTTGCCCATGATCCTGTCGCTGTTTTCCCACTCAGCCGTCGGGGGGGCTTGTGCCTTTCACTATATCATTTTGTTCACTACTGAGTTGTGATCAGTTAGATGGGGGGGTGAGGGGGGGGGGGGGGGTGGTGAAGCTGACCTGTCCTTGAAGTCCTCGGCGTTGGCCTGGACGTTCTCCGTCTGCAGCATCAGCCTGGCGTTGTCCAGGATGGCTTCACTCACCTGCAGGACACATTACACTGTCACTGCTGCCAGCAGGGGGCGCTGCACACTCACACTGCTGTGTGTGTGTGTGTGTGTGTGTGTGTGCCTGTAGCATTTGTTTACATAGTGATTAATTGAATTTAAGCTATTTTTTTTATCCAGGGCCTGACAGTATGTGGCAGTATGTTGTGGTATATTGTAGTATCAGTATATTGTAGTATATATCAGTATATTGTAGTATCAGTATATTGTAGTATATATCAGTATATTGTAGTATATATCAGTATATTGTAGTATCAGTATATTGTAGTATATATCAGTATATTGTAGTATATATCAGTATATTGTAGTATATATCAGTATATTGTAGTATCAGTATATTGTAGTATATATCAGTACATTGTAGTATATATCAGTATATTGTAGTATCAGTATATTGTAGTATATATCAGTATATTGTAGTATATATCAGTATATTGTAGTATATTGTAGTATATATCAGTATATTGTAGTATCAGTATATTGTAGTATATATCAGTATATTGTAGTATATATCAGTATATTGTAGTATATTGTAGTATATATCAGTATATTGTAGTATCAGTATATTGTAGTATATATCAGTATATTGTAGTATATATCAGTATATTGTAGTATCAGTATATTGTAGTATATATCAGTATATTGTAGTATATATCAGTATATTGTAGTATCAGTATATTGTAGTATATATCAGTACATTGTAGTATATATCAGTATATTGTAGTATCAGTATATTGTAGTATATATCAGTATATTGTAGTATATGACAATATATGACAGTAGGCTATATGTGTTCCCACCTGTCGTACACCTCCTCCCAGTCCCTCCTCAGTATCTGTCAGTGTGTGTCAGTAGCTCATATGTCAGTGTGTGTCAGTAGCCTATCTGTCAGTGTGTGTCAGTATCCGTCAGTATCACCTGTCGGTACACCTCCTCCCAGTCCCTCCTCAGTATCTGTCAGTGTGTGTCAGTGTGTGTCAGTATCACCTGTCGGTAGACCTCCTCCCAGTCCCTCCTCAGCGGCCCCCAGGCCCCGGCGCTGTTGGCCCTGCGGTCCAGGCAGAGGCGGATCTGCTCCTCCAGCTGCTGGTTCAGCTGCTCCAGCGCGCGCACTTTGTCTCTGTACTCCATCAGACAGGTGTTGAGTCCGGGCGAGGTGCCGTGCGCGGCCCGGTCCCCGGTCCTGGGCAGGACGGGCGCGGCGCTGCTCCTCAGGCCCTGCAGGAAGACGCTGCTGATGCCGAGGGCGCGCCGCGAAACCCGGGTGCCCAGGCCGGAGGCTCCGCCCGTCGGGGCGGTGCCGACGAACACGCCGCGGGGCGCCGAGGTGCCGCCGGCCGAGCTGATCCTGATGCCGCCGGAGGCCGGGCGCTCGGCCGACGGCTGACCCAGAAACGACGAGCGACGTCTCGGCAGAGGCATGGTGCTGCAGCGGAGAGCGGCCGGGTGTCAAACAGCGCCGAGCCGAGCACCGCCCGCCTTTATGGACCCGCGGCCTTCTGGAAACACGGGGGGGGCTTTGTTCAGCCTGTTGTGCTGCTGCCAGCCGGGCGGAGCTTTGTGTTTGTGGAAGCTGGTCGGTTTTCGGCTGCCTCAGCAGGGAAACCGCGTCAAGAACAGTCCATGAAACCAAACAGCAGGTCCAACACACACACACACACACACACACACACACACACACACACACACAACAACAACAACACAACAACACTCCAACCTGCTGCTGCTGAGCTTCTAGTGGAACACAAAACCAAAAACAGAATAGAACATGCATGACGTCAGCATCAAATACACATGATGTTTGGAAGTTAATATTCCTTCATATACATATATATCCTTCCCAGTGTTTACTGGTGTGTTTACTGGTTTCTTTACTGGTGTGTTTATTGGCTGGTTTACTGGTGTGTTTATTGGTGTGTTTACTGGTGTGTTTACTGGTGTGTTTACTGGTGTGTTTACTGGTGTGTTTATTGGTGTGTTTACTGGCTGGTTTACTGGCTGGTTTACTGGTGTGTTTACTGGTGTGTTTACTGGTGTGTTTACTGGTGTGTTTACTGGCTGGTTTACTGGCTGGTTTACTGGTGTGTTTACTGGTGTGTTTACTGGTGTGTTTACTGGTGTGTTTACTGGTGTGTTTACTGGCTGGTTTACTGGTGTGTTTACTGGTGTGTTTACTGGTGTGTTTACTGGTGTGTTTACTGGCTGGTTTACTGGCTGGTTTACTGGTTTGTTTACTGGCTGGTTTACTGGTGTGTTTACTGGTGTGTTTACTGGTGTGTTTATTGGCTGGTTTACTGGTTTGTTTACTGGCTGGTTTACTGGTGTGTTTACTGGTGTGTTTACTGGTGTGTTTACTGGCTGGTTTACTGGCTGGTTTACTGGCTGGTTTACTGGTGTGTTTACTGGTGTGTTTACTGGTGTGTTTATTGGCTGGTTTACTGGTGTGTTTACTGGTGTGTTTACTGGTGTGTTTACTGGCTGGTTTACTGGCTGGTTTACTGGCTGGTTTACTGGTGTGTTTACTGGTGTGTTTACTGGCTGGTTTACTGGTTTGTTTACTGGTGTGTTTACTGGTGTGTTTACTGGTGTGTTTACTGGTTTGTTTACTGACTGGTTTACTGGTGTGTTTACTGGCTGGTTTACTGGTGTGTTTACTGGTTTCTTTACTGGTTTGTTTACTGGTTTGTTTACTGGCTGGTTTACTGGTGTGTTTACTGGTTTGTTTACTGGCTGGTTTACTGGTTTGTTTACTGACTGGTTTACTGGTTTGTTTACTGACTGGTTTACTGGTTTGTTTACTGGTTTGTTTACTGGCTGGTTTACTGGTTTGTTTACTGGTTTGTTTACTGACTGGTTTACTGGTTTGTTTACTGACTGGTTTACTGGTTTGTTTACTGGTTTGTTTACTGGCTGGTTTACTGGTTTGTTTACTGGTTTGTTTACTGGCTGGTTTACTGGTTTGTTTACTGGTGTGTTTACTAGCTGGTTTACTGGTTTGTTTACTGGCTGGTTTACTGGTTTGTTTACTGGTTTGTTTACTGGTGTGTTTACTAGCTGGTTTACTGGTTTGTTTACTGGCTGGTTTACTGGTTTGTTGACTGGTTTGTTTACTGGTGTGTTTACTGGCTGGTTTACTGGTTTAGTAGGAGCAGAAGAGCGGACTGACTGTTTCTCCAGCAGGATGATTGATGGAACAACATGAAGACAGATGATTTGAAATTTTAAATAAATTGATGATTTATCATGACATCACTGACCTGTCAGTCAAAACAGAAGAAACAGAGAAGCTTCAGTTTTCTGCTGTGTGTCTGGATGTAAGGGACCGACCGGAGGCCGGGCTTCATCTGAAAACACAGTGAACACACTTCCTGTTGTGCTGCTGAGACTTTCCTCCCGACCGGTGAACCGGTCAGAGATCAGCTGTGTAATAATACATCAGCTTGATTTATTTTATTTATAAAGCACAGCACAGATACACAGTGCTTTACAAGAGAAAAACAATAAAATAAAAACAAAGACAAGAATAAAAAGTAATCAGATAAAAGCGAACAGGAGACATCGGAGGCTGAAATCACAACTTCTAAAAGTTTGAATTCAGAAATAATAAATCTGCAGAGAGAAACTGAAAAAACAAATCACAGATTAAAAAAAACAAAAAAACAAGTTCAAGTAAAAAAAACAGAAAAGGATTTTTCAAAAAGTGATTTAGACAAAGACTCATCTCATCCATCCATTCACAGACAGAACAGACAGAACAGACAGAACAGACAGAACAGAACAGAACAGACAGAACAGACAGAACAGACAGAACAGACAGAACAGAACAGACAGAACAGAACAGACAGAACAGACAGAACAGACAGAACAGACAGAACAGAACAGACAGAACAGACAGAACAGAACAGACAGAACAGAACAGACAGAACAGACAGAACAGAACAGACAGAACAGACAGAACAGAACAGACAGAACAGACAGAACAGAACAGAACAGACAGAACAGACAGAACAGAACAGACAGAACAGAACAGACAGAACAGAACAGAACAGACAGAACAGAACAGAACAGACAGAACAGAACAGAACAGACAGAACAGACAGAACAGAACAGAACAGACAGAACAGACAGAACAGAACAGAACAGACAGAACAGAACAGAACAGACAGAACAGACAGAACAGACAGAACAGACAGAACAGAACAGAACAGACAGAACAGAACAGAACAGACAGAACAGACAGAACAGACAGAACAGAACAGAACAGACAGAACAGACAGAACAGACAGAACAGACAGAACAGAACAGACAGAACAGACAGAACAGACAGAACAGAACAGACAGAACAGACAGAACAGAACAGACAGAACAGACAGAACAGAACAGACAGAACAGACAGAACAGAACAGACAGAACAGACAGAACAGAACAGACAGAACAGAACAGAACAGACAGAACAGACAGAACAGAACAGAACAGACAGAACAGACAGAACAGACAGAACAGAACAGACAGAACAGAACAGACAGAACAGACAGAACAGAACAGACAGAACAGAACAGACAGAACAGAACAGACAGAACAGACAGAACAGAACAGACAGAACAGACAGAACAGAACAGACAGAACAGAACAGACAGAACAGAACAGACAGAACAGACAGAACAGAACAGACAGAAGACAGAACAGACAGAACAGACAGAACAGAACAGACAGAACAGAACAGAACAGAACAGACAGAACAGAACAGAACAGACAGAACAGACAGAACAGACAGAACAGACAGAACAGAACAGACAGAACAGACAGAACAGACAGAACAGAACAGACAGAACAGAACAGAACAGACAGAACAGACAGAACAGAACAGACAGAACAGAACAGACAGAACAGAACAGACAGAACAGAACAGACAGAACAGACAGAAGACAGAACAGACAGAACAGAACAGACAGAACAGACAGAAGACAGAACAGACAGAACAGACAGAACAGAACAGACAGAAGACAGAACAGACAGAACAGAACAGACAGAACAGACAGAACAGAACAGACAGAACAGAACAGACAGAAGACAGAACAGACAGAACAGAACAGACAGAAGACAGAACAGACAGAACAGAACAGACAGAACAGACAGAACAGAACAGACAGAACAGAACAGACAGAACAGAACAGACAGAACAGAACAGACAGAACAGAACAGACAGAAGACAGAACAGACAGAACAGAACAGACAGAACAGAACAGACAGAACAGAACAGAACAGACAGAACAGAACAGACAGAAGACAGAACAGACAGAACAGAACAGACAGAAGACAGAACAGACAGAACAGAACAGACAGAACAGAACAGAACAGACAGAACAGAACAGACAGAAGACAGAACAGACAGAACAGAACAGACAGAAGACAGAACAGACAGAACAGAACAGACAGAACAGAACAGACAGAAGACAGAACAGACAGAACAGAACAGACAGAAGACAGAACAGACAGAACAGAACAGACAGAACAGACAGAACAGAACAGACAGAAGACAGAACAGACAGAACAGAACAGACAGAAGACAGAACAGACAGAACAGACAGAACAGAACAGACAGAACAGACAGAACAGACAGAACAGAACAGACAGAACAGAACAGACAGAACAGAACAGACAGAAGACAGAACAGACAGAACAGAACAGACAGAACAGACAGAACAGACAGAACAGAACAGACAGAACAGAACAGACAGAACAGACAGAACAGAACAGACAGAAGACAGAACAGACAGAACAGAACAGACAGAACAGACAGAACAGACAGAACAGAACAGACAGAACAGACAGAACAGAACAGACAGAACAGACAGAACAGAACAGACAGAAGACAGAACAGACAGAACAGAACAGACAGAACAGACAGAACAGAACAGACAGAACAGACAGAACAGAACAGACAGAAGACAGAACAGACAGAACAGAACAGACAGAAGACAGAACAGACAGAACAGACAGAACAGAACAGACAGAACAGACAGAACAGACAGAACAGAACAGACAGAACAGAACAGACAGAACAGACAGAACAGACAGAACAGAACAGACAGAAGACAGAACAGACAGAACAGACAGAACAGAACAGACAGAACAGAACAGACAGAACAGAACAGACAGAACAGACAGAACAGACAGAACAGAACAGACAGAACAGAACAGACAGAACAGAACAGACAGAACAGACAGAACAGACAGAACAGAACAGACAGAACAGAACGGACAGAACAGAACAGACAGAACAGAACAGACAGAACAGACAGAACAGACAGAACAGAACAGACAGAACAGAACAGACAGAACAGAACAGAACAGACAGAACAGACAGAACAGAACAGAACAGACAGAACAGAACAGAACAGACAGAACAGACAGAACAGAACAGAACAGACAGAACAGACAGAACAGAACAGACAGAACAGACAGAACAGACAGAACAGAACAGAACAGACAGAACAGAACAGAACAGACAGAACAGACAGAACAGACAGAACAGAACAGAACAGACAGAACAGACAGAACAGAACAGAACAGACAGAACAGACAGAACAGAACAGAACAGACAGAACAGAACAGAACAGACAGAACAGACAGAACAGAACAGACAGAACAGACAGAACAGACAGAACAGAACAGAACAGACAGAACAGAACAGAACAGACAGAACAGAACAGACAGAACAGAACAGAACAGACAGAACAGACAGAACAGAACAGAACAGACAGAACAGAACAGAACAGACAGAACAGACAGAACAGAACAGAACAGACAGAACAGACAGAACAGAACAGACAGAACAGACAGAACAGACAGAACAGAACAGAACAGACAGAACAGACAGAACAGACAGAACAGAACAGAACAGACAGAACAGACAGAACAGAACAGAACAGACAGAACAGACAGAACAGAACAGAACAGACAGAACAGAACAGAACAGACAGAACAGACAGAACAGACAGAACAGACAGAACAGAACAGAACAGACAGAACAGAACAGAACAGAACAGAACAGACAGAACAGAACAGACAGAACAGACAGAACAGACAGAACAGAACAGACAGAACAGAACAGACAGAACAGACAGAACAGAACAGACAGAAGACAGAACAGACAGAACAGACAGAACAGAACAGACAGAACAGACAGAACAGACAGAACAGAACAGACAGAACAGAACAGACAGAACAGAACAGACAGAACAGACAGAACAGACAGAACAGAACAGACAGAACAGAACGGACAGAACAGAACAGACAGAACAGAACAGACAGAACAGACAGAACAGACAGAACAGAACAGACAGAAGACAGAACAGACAGAACAGAACAGACAGAACAGACAGAACAGACAGAACAGAACAGACAGAACAGAACAGACAGAACAGACAGAACAGACAGAACAGAACAGACAGAAGACAGAACAGACAGAACAGAACAGACAGAACAGACAGAACAGACAGAACAGAACAGACAGAACAGAACAGACAGAACAGACAGAACAGACAGAACAGAACAGACAGAAGACAGAACAGACAGAACAGAACAGACAGAACAGACAGAACAGACAGAACAGAACAGACAGAAGACAGAACAGACAGAACAGAACAGACAGAAGACAGAACAGACAGAACAGACAGAACAGAACAGACAGAACAGAACAGACAGAACAGACAGAACAGAACAGACAGAACAGAACAGACAGAACAGAACAGACAGAACAGACAGAACAGAACAGACAGAACAGACAGAACAGAACAGACAGAACAGACAGAACAGAACAGACAGAACAGAACAGACAGAACAGAACAGACAGAACAGAACAGAACAGACAGAACAGAACAGAACAGACAGAACAGAACAGACAGAACAGACAGAACAGAACAGACAGAACAGAACAGACAGAACAGAACAGACAGAACAGAACAGAACAGACAGAACAGACAGAACAGAACAGAACAGACAGAACAGAACAGAACAGACAGAACAGACAGAACAGAACAGAACAGACAGAACAGACAGAACAGAACAGACAGAACAGACAGAACAGACAGAACAGAACAGAACAGACAGAACAGACAGAACAGAACAGAACAGACAGAACAGAACAGAACAGACAGAACAGACAGAACAGAACAGAACAGACAGAACAGACAGAACAGAACAGAACAGACAGAACAGACAGAACAGAACAGAACAGACAGAACAGAACAGAACAGACAGAACAGACAGAACAGACAGAACAGACAGAACAGAACAGAACAGACAGAACAGAACAGAACAGAACAGACAGAACAGACAGAACAGACAGAACAGAACAGACAGAACAGAACAGAACAGAACAGACAGAACAGAACAGAACAGAACAGACAGAACAGAACAGACAGAACAGACAGAACAGAACAGACAGAACAGACAGAACAGAACAGACAGAACAGACAGAACAGAACAGACAGAACAGAACAGACAGAACAGACAGAACAGAACAGACAGAACAGACAGAACAGAACAGACAGAAGACAGAACAGACAGAACAGAACAGACAGAACAGAACAGACAGAACAGAACAGAACAGAACAGACAGAACAGAACAGAACAGACAGAACAGACAGAACAGAACAGACAGAACAGACAGAACAGAACAGACAGAACAGAACAGACAGAACAGAACAGAACAGACAGAACAGACAGAACAGAACAGACAGAACAGAACAGAACAGAACAGAACAGACAGAACAGAACAGACAGAACAGACAGAAGACAGAACAGACAGAACAGACAGAACAGAACAGACAGAAGACAGAACAGAACAGAACAGACAGAACAGACAGAAGACAGAACAGAACAGAACAGAACAGACAGAAGACAGAACAGACAGAACAGAACAGACAGAACAGACAGAAGACAGAACAGACAGAACAGAACAGACAGAAGACAGAACAGACAGAACAGAACAGACAGAACAGACAGAAGACAGAACAGACAGAACAGAACAGACAGAACAGAACAGACAGAACAGAACAGAACAGACAGAACAGACAGAACAGAACAGACAGAACAGAACAGACAGAACAGAACAGACAGAACAGAACAGAACAGACAGAAGACAGAACAGAACAGAACAGACAGAACAGAACAGACAGAAGACAGAACAGACAGAACAGAACAGACAGAAGACAGAACAGACAGAACAGAACAGACAGAACAGAACAGACAGAAGACAGAACAGACAGAACAGAACAGACAGAACAGAACAGAACAGACAGAACAGAACAGACAGAAGACAGAACAGACAGAACAGAACAGACAGAAGACAGACAGACAGAACAGAACAGACAAACAGACAGACAGAAGACAGAACAGACAGAACAGAACCAGACAGAAGACAGAACAGACAGAACAGAACAGACAGAACAGACAGAACAGACAGAACAGAACAGACAGAAGACAGAACAGACAGAACAGAACAGACAGAAGACAGAACAGACAGAACAGACAGAACAGAACAGACAGACAGACAGAACAGACAGAACAGAACAGACAGAACAGAACAGACAGAACAGACAGAACAGACAGAACAGACAGACAGAAGACAGAACAGACAGAACAGAAGACAGAACAGAACAGACAGAACAGAACAGAACAGACAGACAGGACAGAACAGACAGAAGACAGAACAGACAGAACAGAACAGACAGAACAGACAGAACAGAACAGACAGAACAGACAGAACAGAACAGACAGAAGACAGAACAGACAGAACAGAACAGACAGAACAGACAGAACAGACAGAACAGACAGAACAGAACAGACAGAACAACAGAACAGACAGAACAGAGACAGACAGAAGACAGAACAGACAGAACAGAACAGACAGAAGACAGAACAGACAGACAACAGAACAGAACAGACAGAACAGAACAGACAGAACAGACAGACAGAACAGAACAGACAGAACAGACAGACAGAACAGAACAGACAGAACAGAACAGACAGAACAGAACAGACAGAACAGACAGAACAGAACAGACAGAACAGAACAGACAGAAGACAGAACAGACAGAACAGAACAGACAGAACAGACAGAACAGACAGAACAGAACAGACAGAAGACAGAACAGACAGAACAGAACAGACAGAACAGACAGACAGACAGAACAGAAGACAGACAGAACAGACAGAACAGAACAGACAGAACAGACAGAACAGACAGAACAGAACAGACAGAAGACAGAACAGACAGAACAGAACAGACAGAAAGACAGAACAGACAGAACAGAACAGACAGAACAGACAGAACAGACAGAACAGACAGAACAGAACAGACAGAAGACAGAACAGACAGAACAGAACAGACAGAAGACAGAACAGGACAGAACAGACAGAACAGAACAGACAGAACAGACAGAACAGACAGAACAGAACAGACAGAACAGACAGAACAGAACAGACAGAACAGACAGAACAGAACAGACAGAACAGAACAGAACAGACAGAACAGAACAGACAGAACAGACAGAACAGACAGAACAGAACAGACAGAAGACAGAACAGACAGAACAGAACAGACAGAAGACAGAACAGACAGAACAGAACAGACAGAACAGACAGAACAGACAGAACAGAACAGACAGAGACAGAACAGACAGAACAGACAGAACAGAACAGACGAACAGACAGAACAGAACAGACAGAACAGACAGAACAGAACAGACAGAACAGACAGAACAGACAGAACAGACAGACAGAACAGACAGAACAGACAGAACAGAACAGGACAGAACAGACAGAACAGAACAGACAGAACAGAACAGACAGAACAGACAGAACAGAACAGACAGAACAGACAGAACAGAACAGACAGAACAGACAGACAGAACAGACAGAAGACAGAACAGACAGAACAGAACAGACAGAACAGAACAGACAGACAGAACAGACAGAACAGACAGAACAGAACAGACAGAACAGAACAGAACAGAACAGACAGAACAGACAGAACAGAACAGACAGAACAGAACAGACAGAACAGAACAGAACAGAAGACAGAACAGACAGAACAGAACAGACAGAACAGACAGAACAGAACAGACAGAACAGACAGAAGACAGAACAGACAGAACAGACAGAACAGAACAGACAGAAGACAGAACAGAACAGAACAGACAGAACAGACAGAACAGACAGAAAGACAGAACAGACAGAACAGAACAGACAGAAGACAGAACAGACAGACAGAACAGACAGAACAGAACAGAACAGAACAGACAGAACAGAACAGACAGAGAAGGACAGAACAGACAGAACAGAACAGACAGACAGACAGAACAGACAGAACAGAACAGACAGAACAGAACAGACAGAAAGACAGAACAGACAGAACAGAACAGACAGAAGACAGAACAGACAGAAACAGAACAGACAGAACAGACAGAACAGACAGAACAGAACAGACAGAAGACAGAACAGACAGAACAGAACAGACAGAAGACAGAACAGACAGAACAGACAGAACAGAACAGACAGAACAGACAGAACAGACAGAACAGAACAGAACAGAACAGAACAGACAGAAGACAGAACAGACAGAACAGAACAGACAGAAAAGACAGAACAGACAGAACAGAACAGACAGAACAGACAGACAGAACAGACAGAACAGAACAGACAGAAAGACAGAACAGACAGAACAGAACAGACAGAACAGACAGAAACAGACAGAACAGAACAGACAGAACAGACAGAACAGAACAGACAGAACAGAACAGACAGAACAGAACAGACAGAACAGACAGAACAGAACAGACAGACAGACAGACAGAACAGACAGAACAGAGACAGAACAGACAGAACAGAAACAGACAGAACAGACAGAACAGAACAGAACAGACAGAAGACAGACAGAACAGAACAGCAGAACAGACAGAACAGACAGAACAGAGACAGAACAGAGACAGACAGAAACAGACAGAACAGAACAGACAGAAGACAGAACAGACAGAACAGAACAGACAGAACAGACAGAACAGACAGAACAGACAGAACAGACAGAACAGACAGAACAGACACAGACAGAACAGACAGAACAGAACAGACAGAACAGAACAGACAGAACAGACAGAACAGACAGAACAGAACAGACAGAAGACAGAACAGACAGAACAGAACAGACAGAAGACAGAACAGACAGAACAGAACAGACAGAACAGACAGAACAGGACAGAACAGACAGAGACAGAACAGACAGAACAGAACAGACAGAAGACAGAACAGACAGAACAGAAACAGAAGACAGAACAGACAGAACAGACAGAGACAGAACAGACAGAACAGACAAGAACAGAACAGACAGGAAGACAGAACAGACAGAAGACAGAACATACGTCAGTAC